>NC_060253.1:108094147-108396541 GCF_921293095.1 Ischnura elegans | reverse complement strand
TACTTTCTCCAGAACATTATCAGTAAATTAATTTTGTGATATCCAAGAAAATGACGCTAATATTTTGGGGGTTAGTCCTCTTCAAATTAGTGGAATAGTTTAGATTGTCTAGACACTCTGACCCCTTGGTCTGATGGAAATTTCAACGTCAATACTTTATTATAAAATAGGTAAAATTTTTAATCATTCCACAAAATCTACTTCATATTAAATTTTCAATCACAACAGAGAGAGTGGGGCTGGTTGACGTTGGCATTGATCGTGACCCGTCACCGATTTTTTTAAAAGCATCAACAAAAGGAGTTAGTTTTTAAAATAAATAATTTATTACAAATACATTTCCCACCCCATCCCATCCAAACTGTGATTGCAAAGCTGAATGTATTTTTTTATTACTTTTTTTGAAGCTTGCTATTATTTTATTATCCATTAAGGGTTTCCCCTCACATCCAACGTATGTATTCCATTATCCCAGATGATATTCAACTCTCGTGTTTCAATCGATTGGATTGAAAAATTAGGGATGCCCCCTCAAATAACCATCAATTGTCTTCATTTTCGCCTCGTAACACGAATGAGCTTACAATAGCGACTGGAGAACCTTAAGATGTCTCCAATTACTTCCTCTTAAGTTCGCCATTTTAATCAGTTTTTTTTCGTTGATTCGACATAAATACCCCGTTTAATTATTATTAGGCTATTAACTGCTATTTTTACTATTTATTGTGAAAACTTGATTCTTAATATCGGGCATCCTTCAAAAGCACAACTTTGGCATAAAAAGTGTCTTCTAGATAATTTTATTGAGGATGTTGGAGCAAGTAACGAAGCGCATATAATTTTCATAAAAATTCAAAATATAATTTTCAAATGTATTTCATCCCCTGAGGGTAGAAAAAATTAACTTCCCGTGCTATATTTTCGAGGGAACCGCATTTGTAATCCTACCGAACCATATGTAACGGTAAATAAATGAAAATCACTGAATATTATCGCATAAATTAGTCCGCATGTACGAAATTTAAAATGTTACAAACGCTTAGATATGCGAACCTAATTCTCATCTCAGATGTTAATCTAATCAAGCCATCTTTAAAATTTCAAAATACAATTTGGCCTTCATTCCTATTTCGACTTGTGTGTAAGTGGACGCAAAGAAATTCGCGGCTACATTCTACATAGGGTAGTAAAAAACGGAAGAAAACCATCCGTTACACGATCACCCGTCAGAGACACGCCCATCTTGGAAAAGGCGCCGTCGACTTCGTCGGGAGGAATGGCGAATTCGAATTTCGCATCGCATCACGAAAGCCCCTCCTCATTCGACCCCCCCCCCCCTCACATAATTTTATTCCCCTCCGAAAAAAAGGAGAAAAAAATATCTGGGGAAAACCGCAACTTTTGGAAGCCTCCCTTAAAAAGGACCACCCCACCCAAACCACCCCGAGCGTGCGTTAAATAAAAAAGGAAACGAAAAATCCCATCCTGGAGGTGGAGAAACTTTTTCCCCCGTGAAGTTTCCGGTTGCGAGAAAGAGGGAGACCTGCCTAGAATGGGAGACCGCAGATGAATGGAAAGATGGAAAAAAATGAAAAACGAAAAGCCGCCGCTTGACCCCTCCGAAGGCGACGCAGAGACGCCCCTCGCCAACGCATACACTTCTCTGGTTGCGCATAAAACACTCACTCCCCTCGGGCGTTGCTCCTGATCTAGGGAATGCTGGGTGTTGTACCCTCTAACATAGGAACTTGGAAATGCCGCCGAGTCCCCGAGACACGAACATTACAATGGGCACGTTGACCAGCGTAATTTTTCTGTAGATTGTCATGCAAGGATTGCATTTTACAAGCTGTGTCCCATATGTCAGCTAACTGAATGTTTTCCTCTCTCCACCGCTTTATTCTTTGTTAGTTTTTATATTGTCATTTTATTTTGTCTCAATTTTCACCATTAATCGGCGTCATGGCAGTATGTGAACAATGATTTAAAGGAATAAGAGTATGAAAATGAACAGTTTTCACTATGCCTCAATCCTCACCCACATTTCCAGATATCAGCAACTAATCATTTATGGCCTTAACCCTTTCGCATATCACTTGATGACATCACAAACTCTTGCCGAGCGCTTCACCGCTTCTTCACTACTCCTCGACTTCGTGCATGGGCGTCGCGCGGTTCATTGTTGCTAACACTGTCATGAGCGATTCCTTCCCTCAGTGAAGGGTTCTTCCTGAAGGCGTAAATGAAGGAAAACTCTAATGACGTCACTAACTCATGAAAAGTGGGCGGCAACTTTAGCGTTTTTTAATTTATTTATTTCAGAGCTGTGAGAGAGTGGAACGAAGGGAATGATAACAATGAGGGAGATTGAGTTTTTTCTCCACAACTTATCACTGTCGTTTATTTATCGAATGCTTTCGCTGAATTGCGATTTGGGGTTTGAGTGAACGATCGCACTAATCGTGATTGCTCCAGTCGACCTTTGGGTGAGCTGTCTCACATCGCGCAGTAAAATGAGTTTAAAAAGATCGCCACTTGCCGTGTCGATTTCTGGAATTAAAATCAGTCGAGGTCATTGCAAACATTGGGAATAAACGGATCACCCTGAGCCTTTTAAATAATCGGTTTTTAATTTCAGCGCGGATATTTTTGGGAAACGATTAAGGGTGCCTTCATAGCTCGGCGTTGCGTACTTGGGGGCGGAGCCAACTCTTCTCAGCAAGTTGGAGCCCTTCACAGCTCTGCGTTGCGAAAACAAATGAAAAGCAAAAAGCGTTGGCTCCTAAAAATCGGCCTGGGAGCATATCATCTTATGATTTCGAGCCAAACGCACAATACATATGTTTTTTTGCGCATTTTTACGCAATTTCATTTCTTAAAATATTCTTCTTAGCTATAAATAGCATTTGGAGTTAATATGGTGACCATAATGTCGATAATCATGCATGCAATGATGGCCCTTGCCTATGCATTATTATTAAGATGTTTAAATTTTATTTCCTAACTCGGAATATTCGAAAAATAGCTAATTACATACACTCAGTGATTATGAGTAACGTGGAATGTTATCAGGAATATTTATTAATGATAACTGTTGTTCAAACAGATTGTCCTAGTCATGCTATCTAAACAGCTCCAACTGAGTATTCATGAGGGCACAATTATTAGATATCATTTGGAATTTAAACGACCGTAGTCACCAACCAGGAGCTCTCGCGCTGTATTTAGCTTGTGAAACCACTCCATTACATACTCTCCGTGAACATGAGTAACGTGGAATGTTATCAGGAATATTTATTAATGATAACTGTTGTTCAAACCGATTGTCCTAGTCATGTTATCTAAATAGCTCTAACTGAGCAGATCATGAGGGCACAATTATTAGATATCAATTGGAAATTAAACGACCGTAGTCACCAACAAGGAGCTCTCACGCTATATTTAACTTGTGATACCATTTACGGGTATGTGTTATGTTAATCTACGCTCCTCGGTGATTGTAATCTAATTTATGGTTAACATTTATCCTATGTTTAGGAAAGATACGAAATATCTATGCTTTAAACTTCAAAATAATAGTAAATAATGAAATAAACAGCATTTTTCACTCCCATTAGAGCTAATCTTGCATATTTGTATACCTAAGCTTCCCATAAACAAACACCAATTCGAAATCGTCGGCGTACTGCCGCCTTCACGCAATCCGACAGCTCCAGTTTTTCTGCGACGACGACAGAGCTGGAGGCGTGACGTCATCAATTCTCAAAGACGGGCTCTGATTGGCTCGCTAGCCGCGGCGTCAACGCAACGCCGAACTGTGAAGGCACCTTAAGAAGTGCACAAAGTAGCAGCACCAATAAAGCTCTCAGGAACGAAGCGAGACCTCTTCTGCCGAACACCCCAAGGGTGGCTCGAAGGGAATATAGAACCTACGGAAACACCAAGGTTCTTAGACGGTACTTCTTTAAGAACCTTTTCTACTTTAAGAACCTTGCGGAAACACAATCCCTTCTGGGGCAGATTTTTTTTCGAAGAGAGTTTATTTGCCACGTGGGCGCGTCCCTTGATCACTGGATCTCTCGGGTGTGGAGGGAGCGGGGGTTGAGGAAGACATTTCTATCCGAGATTGCGGCCGGGGCGACGGGGGTGCGGGGTATCGGGGAGGTGCGGAAGGAGAGAAGAGCATTGGGCCCTGTTTTTCGACCCGCGTGCATAATCGGAAGAGGGTGGCAACTCGTGGGATTGGCTCAGAGGGGGTGAGGGGAATCGCGCGGAGAAGAAAGACGAGGATATTGGAGAGAGAGAGAGAGAGAGACTTTTAAACGCACAGAGGCACGGAATGGGACGCGGCTCAACAATGCAAGGGGAGCTGGAGGAAAAAGTTTACTCCACAACGCGGATAATTCATCCACATATACATTCTACCCCGTAAGCCGCCTCGATAGGCGTATGGCGGAGGATGTTAAGGCCGCCATATAAGGTGAGTGATCATGCTGAATGGCCATGCGAATGGAATCATTCTCCGTGTACAGCGGAAAGTTTGCGAATGGACCGTCATGCGCATGGTCATTCAGTGAAAATTACAACAAGTTCTATTCTGCTCGCATGATCCCGTGAATGATCACATGACCATTCAGCGTTATCATTCACCGTGTATAGCGACCTTTAGGACACCAGCCGTCTATAAAGAAAACAAAAATGCTATAACGAAGTTTCGCCTAGCATTTGCTAATGTCTCTTACTGCTTTAGGGTTAAAAACGTACATTCCAATACATATCCGCTCCCCAAAACATCTCTCTGATTGATTGTTTTTGTCGGACCAGGAAATAAAATGGGATTCCAAATTGATGTTCTCCGTGTCGCTCTGAAACATATTTATCATGAAATATATATCTCAAGCAATCTAAGCCTAGCGCGCAGCCTCCGAGTATCTAGCGGCTCCCTGCCTAATTGCTTTAACATCTGGGTAACAATTTCCGTTCACCTGCCGCAGTATTTCAGTAATCGCGCAGCTTTCCTTTGGATTTTCACGGACTAAGTCATTCTGCGCCGCATCCCATCAGCTCGCGTCATATTCAAGGTCCAAGCGGGCGTGTACTTGGATAACGCAACACCAGGTACTCAATCATGGGAGAGGGTTGTTACCAAGGCCAATCCGAGACATAGGATGTCATCGTTGGTAGCTTGCCGACTTTCCACGTAAACCCTTAGAACACTCAATGATTTTCGTTTGAAAAAAACGGTAAGTTCGAATCCGCATGATTCTCGTCAGAGCAGTGGGAACATCCCGAGCACTGAGGTGAATAGGGTAGTTTCCTTCATCAAAGAAAACGAAAGGCATTGAATGCGATTCTTTACCCATCATCAGTGTATTCATAATATACAAATTATTTGGTTTTAGAAATCCCAGTTTTGACGAATGGCAATGGTCAATTTTTACCGCATTTGAAAAAGGCCAGATTGGCGCCCATGCGATGCCACTCCACTGACGTCACAGGGACCTAGATGTTATACGAGTAGATAGGAGTTTTACATCGTGTGAGATTACCAATGCATGCATGAGGCACAGAGCTCAGGGAAACATGTCATAATAATCACCTATTAAAACTGCCTGTGGTTGGAAAGTTTTCTTCGTTTGTTAAGGTATCAATAATCCTTATTTAAGCCAAGCGCTACCTGCTAGCAGGGTACTCTGCTACCTGCTAGCTGCCATCGTCGTATCAGCGCTCAAAGCCTCGCCCCAAGGTCACCTCACAATGCGGCAGCGGGAACCAGAATGACGTCACACGGGCTTTTCCCATCATTCATACTTTGCCGTCGCGTTTTCGCGCGCTTGAAAATTTTCACTTTTCATTTAATCGCGAAAAATAGATATCGTCATTAAAAAATCTAAAAGCGTAAAATGCGTACTCCAGGAGTATGCATCGATTTAGGATCTTCCTTTTTTATTGCCTAAATCTTTCGATTTAGGTAATAAAAAATAATGGGCAACCACCCTATTCGAGACGATTTTTGAAACGACGGTTCGGCGTTATTAGGAAACGTCACCCGGTGGGAAGCCTGAGAAACATGCTCGCATTCTACGACTATTGCCCGCAACATAAGTAAGGTAAGAGTTCGACAAATGAGGCAACATAGGGGGAGCTCCCCACCACAAATTAAGGCACCATTTTCAATGCAGCGAAAGGCATAACACAGAATGTTCTCTGTTACGCCTTCTGCTACGTTTTGCTGAATGTTCTCTGCTATGCCTTTTGCTGCATTAAAAATGGTGCGTCAATTTGGGGTAGGGAACTCCTCCTATGTTGCTTCATTTGTCGAACTCTTACCGTACTTATTTTGCGGGCAATGGTCATGAAATGTCTACATTTTATCACGTCTACATGCCATTATTTTATTCTTTCAATAAACCTTCTGTGCCTTATTTCTTCTTGTACTAAGTATTCCCCTTGATTTCGTTCCGACTACTTTTAATATTAAACGGACGAAGCATCTATGCGCATCTATTCATCGCATCTATTCATAATCATGAACAATTTCCTCACAGCTGAGCGATAAACCAAAATTTGATGAGTAGCGATAAACCAAAGTTTTTCTTGAAATTCAAACTGCGTAAGAATTCGGCTATGATTCATAATTTTATCTCGTTCCGAATGAGTAAACAAACATTTTCCTTCTATTTCTTAACGAACTCGGTGACGGATCAAAATTCATCATTTGACGTATGACGTGACTATACGTCACGGCATTGGGAAAGAAAAACTCACCTATAACGACAACTATAGTTATGTGCTGTGTTTGTTAAGTGCTTTCGTAAATAATAAACTATTTATAAAAAAAACGGAATTAAAAAATAAAAATTCAGAGTTATATAGACCGAGGTTGGCATAAAATACCAGTTTAACACATGGTAACCCTTAGAAACTCATTACATAGGACACGCCAATCTGATATTCAACCCCCAACAACCAACAATAAGATAAACAAATGATGTACTTGGGATGAGAATTAAAGACAGTCGTAAATTTTCACCTAATGTTAATAGTGACCAACCCTGTTTAGACACTTTGTGTCATTATCAAGTTATAAGCAATGGAGATTGGGAATTTCCACAAACTTTCGCCGGATACCTACTCTAACTTAAGTGATGTACAACGTGGAAAACAAACTCGGGCAGTTTCCGGAATAGAATTGAACATCGCTACGTGTTACGTATCACATTGGCGGAGAAAGGAAGCCATAAAAATAAAAGTTCAGGGATAGGCGTCAATTACAGGAAAACAAACTTAGATGCGTGCACACGTATGCAATGGCACCTACTCCGAAGCATAAACTTCGCATTTGTTTGCGTATACGCGCAAATCGTAATGCGCATATGAATGTACGTCTGCAAAACGCGTGCATGTATTTCAGCTTATTCGCTCTATCGAATAGGGATTGCTGCCATCTGACAGAGGCACGTCACGGCTGGAGGATATAAGGAGGGGATCCAATGGTTGATCGGAGGATTTGGCGCAGAGTATGAGGGCGGCATAACAATGGAAAGATGGCAGTTTATTCGATCGATGTGATGGGGGAGATATGAATTGCAGGTCTCCGCGGTTATAGTGGCACGGAGCACGTTCAAAATACAGGGACACACACAGATGGGCACACCATAGCCTTAGTGGAAAACGTTCGGCACTCCACAAGAGGAAACGCAGCAATAGAGTAACTTCCTATTATTATTTTTTTTATTGCCTAAATCGAATGATTATTACTCCTGGAGTACATATTTTACCCTCATAGATTTTTAAATGACCTAATTTTTTTCGCGATGAAATGAAAAGTGAAAAATTTCAAGCGCGCGAAAACGCGTCGGCTTTGTATGAATGCTGGGAAAAGCCCGTATGAGGTCTGGTTGCCGCTGTGTAAGGCCACCTGGGTGCGAAGCTATAAACGCCGCTACGATGCAGGCTGCTTGCTGCCGAGCATGGCGGTAGCGTAGAGTACCCTGCTAGCAGGTAGCGCTTGGCTTAAATAAGGATTATTAATACCTTATCAAGCGAAGGAAACTTTCCAACCACAGGCAGTTTTAATAGGTGATTATTATGACATTTTTCCCTGAGCTCTGTGCCTCATGCAAGCATTGGTAATCTCAGACGATGTAAAACTCCTTTCTACTCGTATAACATCTAGGTCCCTGTGACGTCAGTGGAGTGGCATCGCATGGGCGCCAATCTGGCCTTTTTCAAATGCGGTGAAAATTGACCATTGTCATTCGTCTAAACTGGGATTTCTAAAACCAAATAATTTGTATATTATGAATACACTGATGGTGGGTAACGAATCGCATTCAATGCCTTTCGTTTTCTTTGATGAAGGAAACCAACCAATCCTCATCCTCGCTCGACTCCGACCCCGCTCCGTTGAGCAGCAGCGTTACGGTCTCTACATAGGAAAATAATGGAATAATGTCAAAAACAACTGACACGTGAACTCATTTGATTAGAGGTCGCGGGTTCGATCCCCCCGTGTCCAGAGCCTACTTTTTACCGGCCTTGGTGGCGGAGGGTTACAGTCCTACCCTACGAAACTGAGGTTCGAGGCCCGCCTGGGTAGGTTGCCCGTAACCAGAGCATAGCATGTTTGTGGTCGTTCATTGTTTTTTGCTGAAACCCCCGGATATAAAGGCCAAGTTGTGCTGTTTTCGAGGTGATGAATAAATAAAAACGGGAAATGATGTAGCTTATTTCAATATTTAGTACTCATCAAGATATGTTTTACTTATTGGATTCTATGACATACTGGGTTCGGTTGGGCAGGGGCGCAGCTAGGAATTAAGGCTGGGGGTCTAGGTGCAACTAATACCGGGGTGTGTGGAGGTATGGAATACCCACCAGGATATAGCGGTAGGTGCGAGATTAATTAATTGCGGAGTTTTAAGATAAATGGTTCAAAACGGTGAGTATTACGGCTTTCTGATGGATATTTTTATAGTAATCCTTACACTATTCGATTAGTAATATCAATCCACTTAAGTAAAATGCATTAAACTCAAAAAATTCTATGAGTTCTGGGGGGGTTTTATCCCCCAAAACCCCCCCTCGCTGCGCCACTGCGGTTGGGTTCCATTTATGGTTCCCATTCATTTATATGTTAAGACTGTCTTTTTAAAATATTTTTTTAGAAATTGGAAATTAAATATAGTATCTTTACTATCGCAAGCACTTTTCCCTTCATATTGGTGATCTGGATGAACTGTTGTTTTAGTCTTCATTTGTTTTAGGAAACTACATGTTTTTTGTGCGGAACTCCGTTTGAATCGGAACATGCGTGTTGATATCATTGTATTGTCACACAGAAAATTATTAATTTGTGTGTTAAACAAAATATTACGTCAGTTGTTCGTGGAAATTTCCCGAAGAATAGAACCTCGGAGATAACACCTATCTTTTTGAGACAACTAACAAAATTGAATGAAGCTACCGCGCATGGCAGACATTTTCCCGGTCGCCAAGAGATTTCACGAGAAATCGAGAATTGATTTCACCGCCATTATCATGACCATTCCGAATGACCCAGCGGAAGATTACACGTCGTGAAATACGGCCGCCAGAATGTACCGAAACATATGAGTGCACCACCACCAGCGCAAACGTGAAGGTAAGAAATGAGGAATTTCGATGGCCCGTAAGGACGCTTTCCGTTGACGTAGAGACATTTTCTCTCTTGAGCGAAGATTTTTTTTCGGCCATACCTTCCCGACGACAACATCTGGATTCTGAATTCCAATACAAGAACAAACGCTGAAAAAATTTTCTGTGGACAAAGACGAAAAACCGGTTCTCGCACAGCAGAACAAAAACGCTTTCATCACTCTCTTACACACGCCTGTCAATTAATTGATGGAATGATCTGGCTAATGGAACAATTTAGAAATTAATTGCCAAAAAAAAGCTAGGATTACGACGCGTTGGAAAAAATGGAATCCTACATTCCGCGAATGGAATTCAAGCTTTCTTTCTTTTCATTAAAAATGAGAATGGACTTCATTACCAAATAAAAATTCTGGTTAGCATTTTTTTTATTAAAAAGGAGCCACTTTATGTTTAAATTGAAATAGCATGATAACATCAAAACAGACTGCGTTAACATCTTTCCAAAGTAGATTTAATAGCCTACATTATCATTATAGAAGCCACCTGTTAGTCGCATTACAAAGGCCTTCCTAAAGGGATCGAAAACCACTGAAGCCAAGTCCTCCCCACACAGAAAATGCGCTTGACTACCAACATTTTAACAATACATATTCTGCCTCTTCCATAAATTAATGTTACTTATAATGTTTAGGACACTTCATAACGATAACTTAGCGTCGTAAGACTTTCTAAAGCGACCGTTAAAGGACGCGGAGGCTCGCCTGAAATAAATACCAGAGTCATAAGATGTAAACCGATGCAGAGAATTTACAATATTAATGATGTTGTTCATGGCATGATTGAGGAAGTTCACTGTGGAGAAAATTAGAAAACAACGTTGAGATGATAATCACCTTTCCAAGCAATTTTGAGATGACGGATATCAAATGGAAACTAAAATTCGAAAAGTCAATATAACCTCGTTTGTACACATGCACTAAATTTGAAATTGATCATTACAACTTTTAATTGATAATTATGACATATTTTCAAGAAAAACTACTCCAAAATCATGGAGCTACACAGTTAATTACAGTGGCAATTACAGAAAAAAACGCTGTTTTATAAAATATTGTTTGATAAGTGGGAAACCCTACCAACTATCTCTTCCCTGACAACATGGAATACAACCCAGATAAATAAGAGACATCAATACTTACATCGCCTCAACCATTCAACGTATACATCTAATAATAATTCGTTAATTACATTGTTGGACCGATATCATTTTCTTTGACATTACAAGTATCTCAGCCCATAAAATATAATTTAGACGTGTTCTTTATTTAACAAACCACCTGGAGTAACATTTTCGAGTAAAACTAGATAAAAAATAAGGTATCCTTTCGAGTGAGGGTGATTTCCATTTTCTTCAACGCTTTGAAGTCTGACGTGTTCGTCGTCATCAGGGAATGAGTAGTATCACGTAAAAAAATGTTTTATATAGTACTGTTATATACCTAAGAAATTCCGTGATCACGAGGAATGTGTCGGACCCCGAAGCGTTGAAGAAAATGGTCACACTCACGCGGATGGAAACCCGAGAAAACTTTGATCAGTCTATTCGCCAGGAATGCACCAGATCTTTCTTCAAAACTAGGGAGAGTCTCCCATTGATTAAGAATCTCCGTGAATATACTATCCAAACTATAATACTGATATACAAAATGTACTATAGCATTGTACCGACTTTAAAAAAGAGGAGACAAAGTTTGCTGAACTAGGATAACTAAAATTTCGCCCCTGTAATCCCACAGTCTGTTCAGCTCAGCGGGACACTCTCCCGAAAGCGATTCTCTGAAGGAAGCAGAAGACGTAAATGCAGTGGAGACCCCTCGTGGATGTGGCGACTAAAATGCTCGGGTTTATTGCACCGGAAGGAAAGTGGAACGTTACTGCGTTTTATTAAACTTCGAACGTTCAGTGTTGCAACATTGCTCCGATGAAAAAGTTTCAATGGATTGACGGCGAGACACCATCCGTTCGAAATGGTTTGAATCTCCCCCTAAGCTACCACTAGAGACAGATTCTGCCGAATTTCGATACAAAAAAAAATTCTCTGAATAAAAATAAGGGTACAAAATTGTTCCGGGGCCCCTCTGTTGCCGAGAGTAAAAAAAAGAAACGAGAGGGGCGTATGGTTTCGCAGCAATAATCTTTGCTCGGTGCGTTGAGTTCGTCGCGGGGAAAAAAGTAAAATGGGGCACAACGTAACGCATTGGGGAAGAGCGAGTAAATTTATGGAATACGTTACGGACCACCAGCGAACGTTTTATGGGGATAAAATTCCTTTCGCGAATTTCCGATTCGGGGAAAAAACAAACGAACGAGGGTGGGAAGGAAGGCATCGTTTCTCTACGGACAATTCTCGCGGGATGTTTTGATATCCAAACAAATTCCATCGTCGCTTGAGCGAAGCAAATATTTTATTTAGGACTTACGTGAATAACGTATCGATTTTTCTCCGCATATGCCGCTCCTAAAGAACGTTTAAAAGCTTAATCTGCCGAGATAATTCTCATTTCTATGCAAACGTTCTGGGGCCGTAGAAAGCGATTTTAAGGATTTCTACAAATAAAAATACGTTTTAAAAACACAAATGCGTACCGATCACCGTAATGCATGGCTAAATGCTTGACTGTACATTTATTATGATTTACGGAAGAACTTGGCACCCGTGTGAAAAAAAATCGATCGATTGCTATCTCAGTCTTGAGGCATTGAACCCGAAATTGCAAATTTCGCGTGTTTTTCACAGTGGCTGTTTGCCCATGAGGACTCTCGGTTGCCGCCCCTCCCAAAGATTTGAAAAAGGAAAAAAATAAATACCCATTCAATTATAATTATACCTACCTGCGTTGGATCTTTGTGCCATGAATAAGCAGGTAAATTAAAAAAACTCAAAGTTATCTCCTCAATTTCAGACAGACAGTAAAATTTGCCACAGGAATGGAAGCTTATAATTCATAATTAAGTTTACAATCGAAATTTGGGTTACATAATTATAATGTATCCAAAAAGAAAACCATGCAACAAAATCCTAATTATTAATTCGCATTGATTGTTTTCACAACCTTTCCGAAGTATAATTTCTTGAATGAAACATTCACTGAAAAAACAGCCTTAAAAGATACTACACATGCTATTTTCACATACAATAGAACTGTGGCAATAGTAAAATCAATAGGCCGAATATTTGAAGGCTGGGTCGCCTGTTCCATTCGCAAGAAATGGGCTCACAATTTGTGTGTAGGAGTGGATAGCAAAGCAGATGATTACGTACTTGTGTGTGAATATAGTGATTGAGCTTCAAAAAAGACGAAGTGAAAGTGTACTGCTTCAAAATATTCATTCAAATTAAAAGGCAAGAATATACAAGTAGAGTTTTACTTTTGTTTTTCATATTTAACTTGTTTTTGCAATTTATTTTCACTCTACCCCATTCCGCCCCACACCTGGGGAAGAATGGGGCAAATGACATAATATTTTGCTTTTGGGAAAAATATATAATTAAGATTTTTTCCGCGATATTATTGTATTTTTATGTTCAATACATTTCAAAAGGTCTATTAAAAATGCGATATAATTTTATAAAACCTTCGTGTGCTTTTTTTAAATGTTTGGAACTTGATACGCCATTCTACCCTAGGTTCCCCTATTAACCGCAGGACTCTCATTAACTCTAGCTACGCAGCATACGAATCAGAAACACTTAAATCTATTCTAAAATTAATTTATTAGTCAAATCAAATAATTTTTAATAAATTATCTACAAGAATCTGCTATTAATAATTGCCAACTTAGCAACTCAACCCTGAGCTCTTGCACGCAAGTTTCTGTTTATAGCAAGCAATGCATTTACAACCAACGGATAAATTAAGACACTTACCACCAAGGAGTGATAACTAAAAATTAATTCTTTTGGCATTGGAAAACTTTTAATTTTAAATTTAAAATTAACTCTTAACTTAATTCATTCATCCACACGCTCTTCCAACTGACTCTGACGATATTCCTCCGAGCGAATCAAGCGCTTTCCTTCGCTTATATAGTGATCTTTTTTTATATATTCTAATTCTGTAATTTTTATGATAATTTTACTAAAACCAAAACATTTTCCTTATGAAACATTAAAATAAATAAAATTAGTATAAGCTAAAACATTTCGCTTCCCAGCAACAATGCTCGTCTGAATATCTAAAGCATCCCTCCCCTGCTAGTGGAGTGGGAGCGAGCTCCAAAAATGTTTACGGCAGCAAACACTTCTACTCACCCATACGCTAATAAAAATGAAAAAACACAACTACAGTTCATTGTGCAGGCTCCATGAACTCCATAAAGTTATTCCGCATGCATTGAAATCTCATTTTACCGCACGATACTCTGACATTCCTGGCCACACAATTTCAGAAAATTTTCCTTTCCTAATAATGTCCGCATAACGTCGCGCATTCCCTGCGCACCACCAGTATTATTAACCACTCTCATGATCCGTTGCAACGTCCACTGCTCTCATGGAATTTGCATTAGCGATTGTATCCGAACAGTAATATGACGAGGAATGCGATAGAATTTTTCGGCCCTCTCCCTTCTCCTGACCCTGAGCTTTTTTCCCATCCTCCGTTTGCACTAGAGCATTTCTCCTCGACAGCGCAGCGCCCCGTAAACCCCCCCCCACCCAGAGTAACCATTTCCCCTTCCTCACATACCGCTTCACAAACCATGCTTGTTATTAAGCGGAACGCAATCCTCCGCTGTTCATGTTTCCCTTATTAATTTAATCAATTACTTGCCTTCTACCACCATACCCCTATAACCGTCCTAGCCAAGTCAGAGGAAAACGGTTAATAAATAAAAAAACAGCGAGGCAGCAGCAGCCAAAAGTGGTTGAAGGAAGTGGAAATAAAATTGGAATATATGGAAACTGTATACTTTAGACCATGAAGCCATCACATTTAACAAGTTTCTCCGGCTGAATCGAAAGCTAACATTTCTCTACCATAGGCTTCAAATTTAGACACTGCTCTTTTTTTAAAAAAATATATTAAAATGTCTCAAAGAGGAAACTGATTACACGAACGCCAAGGCATTAATGTGCAGTGCATTCCGGTGAGTTGCGGCAACGGGAACTGGTACACCTTTCCCCAATGAAGCCCCAAATAACCGAACCATTCACTACACATGGATGTGGAAATTAAACAAAGAAAGTTTGACCATCAATATGCATATATGTTTTCATAACTATTGATCATACTTTAATCAAGAAATCATACAATAATTATAAATTTAACACGAATGTTATTTATAGCCTTCACGCACGCACACATGTGTTTATAGCAGCGGTGACAGAGACGATGTGAAAGAGGACATTAATTGCTAAAGAGTGGTTCTATGGGGAGGCAGAATGCACAAAACAGCTGTCTAATATTTAAAAAATTGGAAATATTAATGAAAAGAGTGGGTAAATGCCACAAATTATTGGCCCGTCTAGTGCACTTTTACCCCAATTATCGAGAGAAAACTATAAGTAATAATGCCTTAACTGGATTCTGCCCATTACCAAGTAAAGGATGCACTAATATTCTTCGGCGATCAAAAAACCGGAGTCTGGAGTAAATCGGGTAATTTACAGAGTTGATACGATTTGAAACTCACACTTCCCTCGCGTCGACGCAAACTTGACCTTCCTTGTACAAAACCTCCGTCCGCAGCTTAATGCATTTTTTTGTGCTCGCTGAGTGGATCGTAACTCCAGTCGTTGGACAAAATAGAAGGTGTCTCCAGGTATAATACAATTGAGGGTACAATAATGCTCTCAATGCGGCTGCATAAGGGGTGGCATTGCCCCATGAATAATGCGACCTCATCACTTTTAATAGCGCAGTGAGACGGTGGCACATTTGAATGGCGCGAGGAGGGAATATGGAGAGGAGGAAAAAGTAAAAAAGTACCAGGGTGAACGATGGGAGAGGTTTTTGCAAACCGTTTCAGGGTGTCACGCTTAATGTGGCGAGTAATTCACTGGGGTACGACGATACTTCTGCGAACGCATGGTGGCGCCCGTGAGTGTTTTTGTTTCGCTTGATTAAGCGCCGCATTCTGACGACGTTGCTCAAAATCATATGGTTTCGTTTTTTCCAACACCCAGGCGGACTTTCCCCGGTGAAAAAAATACCTGAACCTGAAATAAAGATGAAGAAAACAGCAACAAATTACAAGTGGCAATGAACTCGACAACACGATTTATTTTTGACCTCAAAAAGTGGGATCGAATTAGTAGCTAGTGTGCCCGCCCAGACTGGATGAAATTCAAACAACGTCGCCTTTATCATCTCACCTGCCTCACATACAAAATACTTTGTTCTGGTAACCCGCCTTATCTGTACGAAAGATTTATTTGGAAAAGAAATATTCATTTCATACCCACTAGAAATCACAACTTTGGCATTCATATCCCCCACCATAGAACATCTAACCTCAATAAATCATTCATGGTTACAGCTGCCAGAATATGGAACTCTCTACCGATAGAAATCAGAAATTTGCATCTATACATGCATTTAAGAATAAAGTATATAAGTTGTTTAGTTGTTCATGGAAATTCCCAGTGTAACAAACCATGCTGACGTGTTTGAGTACTGAAGTGGATGAGGGGAGAATATATTCTGTATTCATGATATAATTCTCTATTAGTCTTACGTTTTTATGTTACACCTGAATATTTTTCTTTGAATAAATGGTGATAATGTTTCAATTGTATTTAATATGTCTGAAAATGTTGTGTGGATAGATACCCGGGTATCCGCATTCGGGATGGAATTGTACGTATAGATTTATAGATTTATATAGATTTATATTTTGTTTTTGTTTTTGTTTTTTTTTCTCTATTTTTTGCATTTACTGAGTCTTGCTGTAGTGTTTTTTTTTCCTTTGAACCTTTGTCAAATGATTTTTACTTAATTGCTGCGCACTTGCAAATTATCTCATGGGCCAAATGGCCCACGATAATAAATTAATTGAATTGAAATTGAACCTTTTGATGACAATACTAACGCCAAATCGAAAGAATTTCGCGACTTAGAAAGATAGCTGCGGTTTAGGTTTAATTAAGTAGCGATTACCAGGCAAAGAAAAACTTCCTTATTTATCCTACACCAATCCATAATTGCTATCAATAATATGGTTTATGACCAATAAGCATAATCTATAATTTGCAATCGATCTCATTTAAATTGAGCCATATGAATCCACAACGATGGATTTTCAGAGCGGCTTATTCAAGGCATGAGGAAAATGTGACTCAAAATTTCCCACAGTTTGATTTCCTTTCACCGTCAAAATAATATCCATTGATCGGATATAAATAAAAAGACCGTTATAAAATAATATAGTTTAATAAAAAGATAGTTATTTGGATAATGGCCTCGGGAACTCATGGTATTTGAAATATATATTTTTTTAGTCAATTGGCAACAGAAATAACACATCACGCCAGTGAAAATTTCTAACTGCTCCAAAACAAACTACATATTATATTTATTTGCATAGTTTCATTTCTGAACTGTCGTTGACTAGAACAAGCATAAAATATTTTTCATTTCAGCAGAAATTTTGGGATTTCCTACGACAGGTGAGGAAGCAAGAGGAAAAAGGTTAGTTCCACAGTAGAAACGTACAGAACATTTCAAATTTAGCTATGTTATCTTTTGTATTCTCATTATTAACGTAAATTTTATCTTTTCGGAAACACCGAGAAAAACTCTGGTAGCATCGAATTTAATTTACTATGATATCATGAATAAAAGCGGCAAAGTAGTGCCTGCCAAACTTTGTAAAATTGAAACTTATTCCCTATTCTATCACCAAAACTAAAGGTCGAATTAATTTCCAGTATAATTAATTCACTAGGCACGTTATATCTTTACTGTGAATCTTTCATCATATATTTTTCTACATATCAAAATGATGACCAAACCACATGACAGCGAAAAGGCGCAAGCAATATCTTTCGCGGCCAATAAAAAGATATTCGTTTTATAAATTAGTACCCACTTCCAGAATATTTTTCCCCGTCTGGTACTTAAAATCTTTCGTAATATGGCTGTCCTAGCAGGTGCTGCCTTCCAACTCCCCGCTGCCTTTTCCATTGATCCCATTTTCTCACCCATATTTTCACATCGCAGTTACCCATCTAATCCCGTTCTTATCTCTCGACCCTTTCCAAAACCCTACTCTCAATTTCCTCCTCTTTCTTCCAATTTCCCCAAACCCACCCATCCCTTCACATCCGTCTTCAATCCTCCCCCGCCGCTCTCCTTTCCCCGCCAGAATTCTCATTGCCAGTTTTGGATATCTCCCAACCCCGGATGTTGGTCACGCACATTAATGGCCTTTACACTGGGAATATGGTAAACCCATACCAAACGTCCCGTTTGTTTCCAAATATTTGACTTTAGTAGTTCACTCACTTTGTGATACAAACCTGAGGTTGGAATGGTTATGTGAGGGTAGAACTCACCCCAGACTAAGCCACATACGTGTTAATATCATAAATTCAGGGGCCAGTTCCTTCCCATGAGCCATCTCGCATTTCGAGGATTTTGGTCGGGGTGTCCCACGAATTCATCTGGCATTAGAAAGTTCCAGATGTACAAAGTTTTTCCAACTCCAGTGGTATACTATACCAACTATGGGTACGTCAGCTTCAATAATTTATAGAACATGTAATTAACTGAGACCTATCTGGTAGTGCACCGTTACACAGCCATCCGTAAGTCCGAAAATCTGCTGATTTTATCTCCCCCCCCCCTCGGACCCAATATCACCCCTCGGATATAAAACACCGGACCCAAATACCGGATTATAAATTGAAAAATATATATAGTTTGTATTCTTAGGCCTTCAAATTACATAATTTGCTAAAGAATCCAACAGGAGGTCATATTCCCCAAAGAGAAAATTCGACCTCATTGATTTCAAAACATTTAAAGGATTCGACAAACACGTACTCGTTAGCGAATTGACGGCGAGCAAAGGGACGAATAAGAGGGGAGGGCAAGGCTCTCGAATAGATCCCTCCCTTATCTTAATACATTGTGTTGCGGGTCCCATAAGACATCAACGCTATCCTTTGACCTCCGTCTCCGATGCCTTTGAGGATTAAGAATGCTTTCCGCGCGGCTCGGAGAGAAGTTCCCTCGTTTCACCTAGGCAAATTTGGGGCGGGGCAGCAGTCGTTTTAGCAATTTTTCTCGCACGGTCAACGAAGTTAGATCGTTTCTGGGGCCTTCAAGGACTCCTTCCAAGTTGCCCAGATTTCCTCATTTAGTATTACGGAGAAGAGCATCGTTACCTTTCGAATTATATATGTGTACTGCCATAGAGTAAGCGTCAGTGAACAGCGTGAAACGAGTTTTGTCTTCACTTTCTGCTACTCAGGAGGTGAATTCAAAAACGACTTAAACTAGGGTACATCATACAATGAACAGACAGGGAGGGCCATCACTTGCAATCTAATCTCCAATTAACACGTGTGTACACGTATTATTGGATAGGGCAGGGGCGCAGCTAGGAATTAAGGCTAGGGGGGGTTACAGGCGCAACTAATGCTGGGGTGCTTGGGGTATTGCATACCCGCCAGGGTAAGCGGGAGGTGCGGAGGCCTTCCGCCGGAAAAATTAAGATAAATGGTTCAAAATGGTGATTTTTACGGCCTTCTGAGGGATATTTTATTAATCCTAACAATATTCCATAAGTAATATTAATCCAATTAAGGAAAATAGATTTAAATTAAAAATTTTTGTGAGCTCTGGGGGGGGGGGTTTATCCCCCGAAACCCCCGTCGCTGCGCCACTGGAATAGGGTGCTAGCTGTCCGTACTCTAAGCTAATCCTAATTCTTTCAGTGCACGACGAATCTCTATCGCGGCAATGCGCGGTGCCATATCAACGCGATGGCTGATGGGCAGGGGGAGAGAGAGAGGAAGGGGTGGGGGTATCTTCCCCCTCCCCCTTGCACCTCCCGGCCAGCCCAGTGGTATTGTTCTGCTCCTCGGAAATGTTCGGCCGTTCGCAGCGCCCGCAATTGCGTTCCGAATCTCTCGAGTGATTCGAAGGGCCTTCTTTTTCGATACGTTTTACGCTTCCCCGGAGGCTGCCACACATTCAGAGAGGAGCTGGAGTGGATTCTTTTCCCTCTTCATTTTTTTTCCGTGGGTCGGAGGAAATAAAACGAAACGTTGATGAGTTTGAAAAAATAAAAAAAGAAGGCGGAAGGAGCTTGATTAAACAGGGGGAAAAAGCCTCCAAAAATCGACTCTCTTCCCTTGTGTTCGCCACTGCTCGGCTTACTCGAGGAAAGATTAACTGACGGTAACGAAAAGGTTGAAGTACCTACTTACCAACCAGCGTACGACTCCTGATTCTTCCCGAGTTACGGAATTCGATATCCGGTAACTGTGTGTTTTAGCAAGGTTTTTGTTACCGTTTCTTTTTACGGGGACTACTCCCAGATAGGGCTTCATCAAGGGTGAATCACGCCGTTTTTTGATGAGCAGGCTGATTTTCCAGCAGCCTGCCTCCAGAAGACTGATTTTCGAGGCCTTGTCTCCAGCAGGCTGATTTCCGAATTTTCCTCATTTTTCTCGTTTTGAATTATTCTCCACAGACATGAGAATACAGGTGGAGATGCAGTTCCACCCACAGCACAGTCAATTTCAAACTTAGAAAACTATATAAGTTCTATTTTACAAAACATAGCCTATAAATTCAACCGATTCAGGCGAGATATAGTGGAAGTTTGACTATCACCTAGTGCAGGCCTGTCGTTTACCAGATGACGGATCTGTGAGCCGAAAATCTGTCGCTGTGAAAGCCTCAATGAGGTGACCATTGAAAAAATCGTGGAAATGTGCTATTACATTTCATTTTTAACACATAATTTTTGTTTGTGCCAAAAACATCAACCGGGGTAAAAAAACTTTCCCTAAACAAATAGACCTGGACTGATGGCTACAGAAAAGAATACCTCACGACTACACAACTTTTGTTTGAAGGGAATCTAAAGGACTTAAAAGGAGACGAATAAAAGCTGTGAGTTGCGCTGTGAAATTTTGAAGCTCATCTTTTTTTCACTCAATTTCATTCCGAGAATAATTAATTCGCAAAAAGCGCTCCTTTTACGTAGAAATCCTTGAGCGGTATAGCGCCTTAATCTCAAGTGAAATTGAACACCAAATTAAACACAATCAACTACCGCTTACTGCTCTACAATCTTAAAGAGATAAATATCAGAAAATTAACATTCTTAGGCGGTTTTTACTCACAGCAGTTCGATTGCGCAAAACATCAAAGGCGTCCAATCTATTGTTGTAACGTCGCGGATGGCAAAGAAATTGGAAATTTTGCGTTGAAATGATACGACCACAAATCTACGATAGATGCTAATGACGCCTATATTTATACACATATTTGACCCTTTCCATATCGCATTCGCTTCTTCCCAATTCGTTGGTTGATTTACTTGTCTCCCATCGCTTAAGGAGCGTTAATCATTCTGATTCGACTGAAATGGATTCATAAGACACTAAATGACGACGGAAGCATCTAAAATGTATTTTATGGGCTCAGGAATATAATATAAAAGCTTGTAATACAAAACCTCAACACCTACACGTGTCTTTCGCCTCTTAATTTGCTAACTGGAGTAGACAATCTGAATGTAGCAAACTTAAGAAGTCGCACCCTTAATTATGGAATAAAGAAATGGCAAAGCATCCAGGGGGTTCTGGTTCGATTCCTCGTCATCATCTGCAGCGCTACAGCTCAAAATGGGCCTTGGCTTCCTCTATTACATGCCCCAACTCAGTTCTTCTTGCTTTCTCCATCCATCTTGTCACTCTCAAATCATCCTCCACATCTTGCAACCACCTCTGCCTTGGTCTACGTCTTATTCTGACCCATTTCATCCTTCTATTATGTATTATTTGGGCATTCTGTCTTTTAAATCCTTTCTACATGGTCCAACCATTGCAGGCGAAGTAACCTGACAAATCTGAAAGTATTTTCCACGATAAGAGTGGTTCTTTTTCTCATCATCATCTGCATCCCCATGGCCCGGTGCGGTCCTCGGCTTCCTCCATCATATGCCTCCATTCAGTTCTTTTTATCGCTTTCTCTCTCCATCTCGTAACTCCCATTGCCTTCAAATTTTCAATGAGCGATGTTCTAATGACGAAGAATCCTCAACATCACCCGTGGGTCTTGAGTTTAAACCTCTTTCCTATTGCCTCAACTTCACCTCATTCTATCTCCTTAGCTCCTCCCTTACCCTGCACCACTAATCTCCTCCGCTTTTTTGTTGTTTTTTTTAAATAAACCACCTTTCTCTCCCCACCCCCCCGCCATCTCTTTTGCCCGCCCACAACCACCACCACCCCCAACCCCTTCCCATCCGTTAATCTCCACCCTCCCTCCCTCCCCGTATCTTTTTCTCGAGGCCTTCATTTCGCATTCTGACTCGCTCCTTTTAATTCCATCCTCGTCCACCGTAATCCCACCCTCCCTCCCTCTCCCTCTCCCTCCCTCACCCTCTCTCTCTCTCTGTTCGCTCAGACCTCACACGAACCATCTCTCCCTCCCCCTTCACCCTCCACCCTTCCCCCACTTTCTCTTTTCCTCCTCTCGCATACACGTTCATTCGCTACAGCCCTTATTCTCCGGCGTACTCCTTTCGCCTCTTCCTCCCACCGCAGCTTCTTGCCCAATCTTTTCCACTCAACCCTTAAATAAACGTTTTTTTATCTATATAAACCTGCCATTACATCGCCACGACCAGTGTCCGATACCAAGAGTAAAAACAAGAAAGTACACAATAAATGAATGTTCCCGACGGCCCAATACGTTCATTTAACTCAAAGCTGACGAGCATTTCAAATTCCATTGATGAATTTATTGAAGATGTCTGCCAACCGCGTACGTGGACCTAATGAAAAGCGTGGAAAATGAAAAAAAAGGTGATTTATACCTTTCGACGAGATTTCAAGTTTTTTCTCTGCGGAGTCTGATTTATTTAAAAGCATTACAGTCGTGAATAGTATTAAATTGCACAGCTTCATTCAGGATAAGGTTTCTTGGTTAGTTAACTATTACTATTCTTTTTATTTAAATAAGTGATACAAGTAAAATTTAACTAGCCAAGAAACCTTATACTGGAATACCACACAGTTAAAATTGAGTTAGTTATTTTTTTAAATCCCATCCAGGATGTTTAGAGACAATTCTCTTTATATACCTGTATTTCTCTAATGTATATGTATATTCAAAGTTAACAAGAGCATCATTCAGTTTTTCCCCATGGGTTACGTTAGGCTGAAATTTCGGCGGAATGTCAGGCATTAATTGTATGCTGATGGTCGAATAACCATCACCTATATGCAGTCCTTTTCACGTGATTTCTGAATAAACCTGGTCTCGACCTACGGATCATTGGCCTTCCGAAAAAAGTGCCACCCCAATGTTTCCCAGGATTCAAAACACCCGAAGTAGCTTTAACTGCGTTCAATGCATCACAAACCATGCAATTGAACGCTGTTGAATGTAATTGAACACCTCCGTACGACCTCGAAAGCCGACATTGGAAGACACCAGCTCAAAATAAATGTGTGCGTTGGCAGGGCGATAATACCATGGCCTGACATTTAAAAAAATTATAATTCGAAAAAAAAACTAATTCTTATGCCTATTCGATCAACAAAATATTCCTCTTGCTTTTTCGTTACTGTGCGACCAAGAAATATAGCACGGTCTGTGATGAATTTCTCGGTGTCGCTGTAACAGGTATTTTTTTCTCGATTGTCCAAGAAATCTAGGTCATATCCTATGGACATATCCTCCGAACCTCCATTGGCTTACATACTAATTCGTGTGAAAGCTGTA
This sequence comes from Ischnura elegans, assembly GCF_921293095.1. Lineage (NCBI taxonomy): Eukaryota > Metazoa > Arthropoda > Insecta > Odonata > Coenagrionidae > Ischnura > Ischnura elegans. Next base: position 108,372,926 of record NC_060253.1, on the reverse strand, counting down.
CTAATCTGTGTTCCTTCGCTTACCGTTGTGCTATACAAGTATGTACAGTTTTTGAGAGCAAGGCTCTATTTTATGCTTATTTTGTGACTTCCGAGTCGATTGACAAGAAATAATCATCACTTATCCTTAGGATATTCACCAAATTTTTCAAATGAATACTATTTCCAACAAATCGATATAGACCAAAATTTCTCATGTTTGAGAGGGGGTTTAGCGGTCAATCCCCTGTCCATCTTCAGGGAGCACCAATGAGAAAAATCCATCATTAAATACACGGATGGAGAGATGGGAAGAACGAGAGAGAGATCACGATTGCACTTCAACTCCAGCGGCGTGGAAACTGGTCAGCTATGAGGCGATTTGGGGGAAGGGGGGCATAAAAAGAGGCGATGGTCCATTCAACTGAAAGAAGAATATGCTCCGGCGAATTTGTTTGAATCGTTGCTCAGAAATGACAATCCCGCTCACGTCTCAATCGGAGAAGTCTCGACAACTTCGACCGTCGTAAAAGTACTCGGCATGGTCAATATTGGGCTCATTACGCTGTCTATCTGCGTGGATTTTCACAACGCCCTGAATCGGCAGCTGGGTCTGTTTCCCCTCACAATCCCACGTTAAGTCCTCAAATGCGAACCGTCCACCCTTCGATGGCAGTTTTATTCTCCTCCATCGACATAGCAGTATTTCTTTTACTGGCTGTTCCCTCCAATTCACTCAGTAGACTTTATTTTCCGGGCCGAAAATTCCGCCAACTAGTCTGAATTCTAAAAAAAAGCTCGAGAAGGATAATATTCGGGACATGATTCTAGTTGCTGACAAAAATACTGCCGCATGTTCGAATTTCATTTGTCCCTCCATCCTGCGCTATTGTAAAAGGCGATGTCCTACTGGAAAGATATAATATCTATGGCTGCTAGCGTCAATATGATTCGAGAGATAGAAGTAGCAATAATTGCATAATAGGACTCTCTGTCACTCCTTTAACTTATAAATGCAGTACTCTAGAAATTATAAGAGGTCGTATGAAAATCAACGATTTAGATTTGATCTATTTGTATCTAAATAAACCAGCACAAGAAAATTAAGTTCATTCTCCATTCTATGCGTAAAACAAGAGCATTGTGGCATACGATTCTTAAGTCAAAAAAACGAAATAAACACAAAGCACATATACTCCTGAGAAATTCACAACTTCAACAATCAGATATACTTCAATTTGTAATGTCGTTTTGGGTAACTTGCCGGGTGAACTACCTATTTATCTTCAGGAATACAGCTATTATATGGGACGATGTCAAACACCTTTCCTTATATCCCCTCGTCTTGATCACCAATTATTCTTCGTCCCTCCAAACTTCTGAAATAAATGCTCCCTCTCCTCTTTCTTCAGGTTCTCATCGGCGTCGTGTTTCCGCATTTCAGGGCGGTTCTTTCCGTTTCGGGGAGGACTGTCTCATACCGCAGCCAACTGCTTCATCTTTATTTCATGGCTCGAATCTGTGGGGACGGCTGCCTCCCCAAGCTAAGCTATCCGTGGGAAAAGTTCCCAGATTTGAGTAAATTTATCACAGCCATACAATTTCCGGGGATTCATAGGACTTAGGCATTAGTCTGAGAATTATCCATGAGATCCATTATTTATTAACGCATTTTAGGAGGCAGAAATCATTATAATGGAAACAGAAACCAACAATTGCATTGATTGCAGTTTCCTAGGAAATGAGATGAAAATGATGTTAAAACTTAAACGTAACCACCGGAAAATGACAATTTTGGGCATAACTGTACATCTTAATTAAACAGTTTTTGCGAATTACAGATACAAGCATTGTGTTTTCATATTGTATCGTAGGCTCTCTATCATCACTTGTCGTTGCCGTGGTGACGTCATTAATTCAAAACACGTGACATCTCCGTTTATATCAATTTTTAAAAAATCGCTGGTGAGATATTATTTATATAAATTGTAAAATGGAAAAGTATTACTGATTTTAACTCTCCCCGGTAATAATTGTGGACTAAAATCGATTTTATATTCAAACGGTTATAAACAACTTGTTACTAGGGAACAGAACTTACTATTAAGTAATCACAGTCATGACCATCCGTTTCAATATCACAACATATTCGGTGGAATGCGTCACGTAATCGTACTTCAGCATTCTTGTAAATATGACCAAAATTAAAGCGACGCCGTGAATATATTGTTACAACAGAACATAAACTACCTTCTTATTGATAAATATCATATCCAACCAACTCCGATGAAGATTACTGTGGAACGCTCCCAGGTCTATAATATTTTTAAAGCGAAAATTAGCTCGTAATAATCAGAAAATGTCTGCGATAGCAAGGAGTTTTTCGCCTGCAACAACCAATTTCTACGATGAAAACACTAGTCTCGAATGTCAAACGTGATATCGGAACTCCATCGTTTTTATCTGCGCCACGATTTTGAATTTTTATTATTATGGCTTCCGTCTTCAATTGGAGAGTAGCAATTTCTTGCGGCATGCGTCTACTTTCTTGCGGCTTATGTTTGCTTATGTCCCATGGTAATTCTGCCCTCAGTACCAACCATGCATTATTTCCCTAAAATTACCAAACCTGCCTGGATGAGTTTCACCAGTTGGGAGGGGGAAGTTTGAGCCGCAAGCAATCACCCCCGCAGGATATAGACAAGGTTAGCAAGAGAAGGAAGGGAGACGAGAACCAACACGTGATCCATGCCCCCCGCTAAGCACCCCCTCCTCGCATTCCGTCCCCTCATATTTCTTCATCTTATTACAATTACTGACGTCGCACGTTCCAAAAGGAACCCTGGAACGACGTGGCGGCCCTTGCTACTCGGGGCGTGCCTTCCCTTCGAAAAAGGCCAACAGGGCGTGGAGGGTTCCAAAGGGACTTCGGCGTTCTCACGCGTCGCACGGAGGCCATCCACAGAAGCAGATGGCGCCACGAGAGGCCAAAGGCGTCCTCCGTGGATGTGGGTGTGTTATTTATTTATTTGTTGAATTATTCAAAAACAGCCAAAACGGCCTTTACATTGAATAAAAAACATAAAATCTGCAGCTTTAACAAATATTAACTATAAAAAGGATATAAAAAAAGAAAAAAAAGGGATTCAGAAGATGGCTTTTCGAAGCTGCCTCTTGAATGATTTGATGGGCATTGAAAGATCCAGGGAAGGGTGAATAGTCGAAATGGTATTGAAAGATGTAGGGAGTCTGTAAAAAAGTGATATCTGAGAAAGAGAGAGAAAGACAGAATATAGGTTGGTGTAGTAAGTCATTATTACGAAAGGCGCGGATGGGAATGTGGAGTGAAAAGAAAAGCAATATTTCTGAGGATCGAAACTTGCCATTTAAGGCATTGCAAATGAAGGAAAGATCATGGAAATTCCTTCGGGAGGATAGTGGGACCAACGATAGGGCAGACATAACTTCAGAGCGAGAAGAATTACGGAGGTGAGGAACACGGTGTCGGACTACTGAAATAAAGAAATTAACAGGATGTTCAAGAATTTTAAGTTTGGAGGGACAGGCAGTGGAGTAAATAACGGAGCAGTACTCGAGGATTGGGAGAACGTAAGCAGAGAAAATACCTCTCATGCGATAGGGTCGGTAACAAAAGTGAGTCGATAAAGAACTCCCACGACGGGCATGGCCGTTTTGAGCCTGAAGGCCGGTTAACGCAAAAACATTAGCCGTAACTTATCGGTGAGGGGCACTTAACAATTAGCGTGAGATACCAGTATGAATACGTCAATCGGGCGTTCATAGAAAAAAAATAACCCGGAACTGGAGAAATTAGCGATCTTTAAGCAATCGCTACAAGGACGCCGGAGGGCAACGGTGAAGAAAGACTTTCATCTCTCGACAATAGGGTGGTTTTTCTATTATTTTTTTATTGCCTAAATCGAAAGATTATTACGCATTTCACGCTTTTACATTTTTTAACGACGATATTTATTTTTCGCGATTAAATGAAAAGTGAAAATTTTCAAGCGCACGAAAACGCTGGGAGTATGTACCTATATGTATTAAATGAAAAAGTCTGAATGCTGGGAAAAGCCCGTGTGACGTAATTTTGGTTACCACTGCCGCCGTGTGAGGTGACCTTGGGGCGAGGGTATGTGCGCCGCTGCGATGCAGGCTGCTAGCAGGTAGCAGAGTACCCTGCTAGCAGGTCACGCTTGACTTAAATAAGGATTATTAATACCTTATCAAACGAAGGAAACTTTCCGACCATAGGCAGGTTTAATAGGTGATTATTAAAACATGTTTCCCTGAGCTCTGTGCCTCATGCAGGCACTGGTAATCTCAGGCGATGTAAAACTTCTATCTACTCGTATAGAAACTAGGTCCTTGTGACGTCACGTGGAGTGGCATCGCATGGGCGCCAATCTGGCCTTTTTCAAATGCAGTTAAAATGGACCATTGCCATTCGTCTAAACTGGGAGTTGTAAAACCAAATAATTTGTGTATTATGAATATGGTGGGTAACGAATCGCAATCAATACCTTTCGATTTCTTTGATGAAGGAAACTACCCTATTGCGGAACATGCATTTACCGCACCCGGAATCGACTTTGACTACTGGAGAGTGATCCCCAAGGAATGGAGTTCCTTCCCAAAACTAAATCGAGAGAGGATATGGAACAGTCGCCAAAGATTAAGCGAACCCGCATGAAAAAACGACCGCTACCACCACCACCCTTTCCCGTGGGCTACAACCTTGTCGCGGTGGAAAGGCTTGCGCGTTCCTATGACCCCTAGAGCTGCACTGGCGGGATTAATTCTAAATTATTCCCGGTAGGGCCACCCATGCCAGATAGGTCGAAGGGTAGGAGCCAGACGAAAGGTAGTTCACGTGATGGTGTCACGTGAAAAACACTGTTGGAATGGAAGTTGGAAACCCTACCAACTATCTCTTCCCTGAAAACATGGAGTACAACCAAATGAGCCTCGGAATCTCATCGCCCGGGACCCATCCGCAAAGGGCGGGTGTCGGGCACGGCAGCGAGGTCGGCAAGGTCCTCGGGGTCGCCAACATGCGAAACCCTTGCAGAGACTTATCATCATCAGCAGCAGCAGCAATGAAGAATGAAGAAAAGAAGACCAAGAAGATGGAAAAGAAGAAGCCGGCTATAAATGTGGGGACGTGGAATGTGAGGACTATGATGAGGGCGGGAAAGTTAGAAAATATCAAAAGGGAAATGGATAAATGGAGGATAGATATCTTAGGTGGTCCAAGTTTACATACCCACTAGCAATCATAGGGAAGAAGAAGTAGATGAGGTGTATGAACAGCTCGAGGAAATAACTAGAGACACACCGGGTAAGAAAAATCTGGTAGTGATGGGGGACTGGAATGCCTCAGTCGGGGAAGGGAAGGATGGGAACGAAATAGGAGATTTTGGTCTAGGAATACGAAACGACAGGAGAGAGAAAGCAGCAGAATTTTGTAGGAGAAACAAATTATTCATCACAAACACGTGGTTCGATCATCATAAAGGGCGAAGGTACACATGGAAAAGTCCAGGGGATGTGGGAGATATCAGATATACTACATTATGGTAAGACAGAGGTTTAGGAATAGTGTGAAAAACTCGCGCAGCTTCCCCGCAGCGGATGCAGATTCGGACCACAATCTAGTGCTCATGAAATGCAACGTAAGATTCAAAAGACTTATGAAAGTTAGGAAGGCGAAGAAATGGAACGTAGAAGCCCTGAAGGGGAGTATGAGGAGAGAATATCAGGAACTAGTGGACATTAGTATACGGAAGATTGAAAGTACTTAGACTGTTGAGGAAAGATGGGATAATATTAAAACGGGAATCGTTAAAGCGGCGGAGAAGTCAATTGGTTACGTTGACAGTAGAAGGATAAAGAAGCCGTGGATAACGGAGAACATGATAAGGAAAATGGAGGAGAGGAGGAAGTGGAAGAACGTGGACACAAAACGTGGCAAAAGAATGTATAGGGAATTGAATAATCGATTACGACGTGAAACTAAGAGGGCAAGCGAGGCTTGGTGGAAAAGACAGTGCGAGGAAATGGAAAAGTTCCAGAAGGATGGAGAAGTAGGCGCGTTGTACGCCAAAGTTAAGTCGCTATCGGGCGGCAAAAGAGGACAAGCCAGGCTAAAGATGGGAGGATGCTAACCGAGCGAGCAGAGGTACAGAGTAGATGGAAGGAATACGTGGAGGACCTATATGACGGAATGAACAGATCAGAGAGATTGACTCTAGAGGAGGAAAGTGCAGTGGAGAAGGATAATCTTGGGCCGGACATATTAGATTCGGAAATAGAGAGAGCACTTCGTGATATGAAGGCTAGGAAAGCAGTATGCGTGGACAATATCCCGTGTGAGCTTCTGAATAATCAAGGGAAGGAAGGTAAGAAAAGGTTTTTCGAACTAGTGCGCAGGATCTATGAAGAGGGATGTTGGCCGGAGGATTTCGTGAGGACGGTTTTAATTCCGCTTCCGAAAAAGAAGAAAGCTGTGGAATGCGGAGATTATAGGACTATCAGCTTAATATCGCAGGCGGCGAAAGTGGTGCTGAGGATATTGAACAGACGAATGGAGGCGAGGGCAAACGAGTATTTGGGCGAAGATCAATTTGGTTTCAGGAGAGGGAAGTCAACTCGTGATGCAATAGCAATAATGAGGTCCCTCGTCTAGAGGAACCTAGAATATGACCAGGACGTATATGCGTGTTTCGTGGATTTTGAGAAAGCGTTTGATAGGGTGAACTGGTTAAAGTTAATGGATATTCTCAAGAGAATAGGTGTAGATTGGAGGGATAGACGACTGATTCGTAATCTGAATATTGCCCACACTGCGCAGGTGAGGGTAGCGGACGGAGAATCTGGGTGGGCAAGCATTGGCCGAGGTGTGAGGCAAGGCTGTCCTCTATCGCCGCTGCTGCTACGATGAAGAGATGGTAAGGGAAGCGTGGGATGAGTTAGAAGCCGGAATAAAAGTGGGAGGAATGATGTTCAAATCAGTGAGATTCGCGGATGATCAAGCGCTGATTAGCCAGTCATCGAGGGGGCTTCAGGCTCTAGTGGATGCGTTATACGAGCGTTGCGAGGAGTATGGGATGAGGATTAATCACAAGAAAACTAAGGTTATGTGGTTTTGTAAAGCATCACGAGCGAGGAATGTGAGACTCAAGATAAAGGTGGGTGGTGAAAAACTTGAGCAGGTTGAGCAATTCAACTATTTAGGCAGTACGTTAGAGGAAAACGGATACAGTAGTAAGGACATCAGGAAGAGAATTGCATTAGCGAAGGAGGCGTTCGTGAACAGGAAGGAGCTTCTAAGAGGATCGTTATGTAAGAGTTTAAAGAAAAGGTTAGTGAAAAGTTTGATTTGGAGTGTAGCTCTCTACGGTGCGGAAACGTGGACACTGAGGAAAGAAGATGAGAGAAGATTGGAGGCATTCGAGATGTGGGTATGGAGAAGAATGGAGAGGGTTAAATGGACGGAGAGGAAAAGGAACGACGAAGTGCTGGATATGGTTGGCGAGGAGAGGCAGCTTTTAGATGAGATACGGAGGAGACAGAAGGTATGGATGGAGTTAGTGCTTAGCGGTGAGGGGATGTTGAAAATGGTGTTAGAGGGTAGAATGTTAGGGAAACGAGGGAGGGGAAGGAAAAGAATAGGATTTTTAGATAGATTGAAAGAGAGTAGGCCTTACTGTGAATTAAAGAAGGCAGTGCTGGAAGGAAAGGGAGGCTCCCAGATCACTTCTTGAGTACTCCACGGAAACCTACCTTAATCGGTAGAATACTATAATAATAACCACCACCACTTTCTTGTTTTAATAGTGTATTTTAAGTTTTATTCCCATTCTTCTCACAGCCATCATCCTACTCCCTCTTCCGAAGCGAGTTCAGTTTTTTTTTCGCCACACCCTCATTTAATTAATTATTCACCTCCTCGGTGTAATGTCTCTGATAAAATTTTCCAACCCATTTTCGTGGGCGTACATTTTTCATGGGCGAGCCACTCATCCCGGGGGTGTCAGTGGGGAGCCTACCTCGCTGGTCCCAGGGGCACACTGCACCCCTCCGCCATCGCAGACTATGCCTCGACAGCCCAGGCGATTTATAGAATATAATAATATTACACAATATAACTTATATCTTGTGGCATTATATCCTTATGAAGATAATCGCCGATTTCGAAGACAATCGTAGATGGCAAAAACGACATCAGAAGACCTCGAATAAAACATACGGATCAGATAAAGATGCATATTTAAAAAAGAAGTACTACGGTAGAGTGATAAGATTAGATGAGAGGGGAATTGAGTGGAGGGCTGCGCCAAACTTATCTAAGGATTGTTGACCAGGGGTGATGAGTCCCCGTTGCAAGGACACATGACTCCCTCTAGGTCGGTCGTATTTGGTGTTTTTACTCTAAATACTCGTATACAACTTACGTTATCATCTTCACATTTTCACTCCGTACAGAGAAGAAGTTTTTCAACATTAATCTGTATTTCAAATATAAAAACTTTACATCAGGAAAAATAGTGAGATAAAGCTTTGGAAATACATTGGAAATATTAGAGTACGAATTTTTAGTAAACCAAGTCTAAGGCAATAAAAATAAATTTCAGCCACACCCATTGGTGCCAATAAAATTTCTCAAACAAGCACCCCATTCCAACAATTTGTATTCACCTAAGGGCGATAACGTTTTACTCGAAATGAAAAAGGCGATATGGAATATTTAATATGGGAAGGTAACTCGTCATTACAAGAATGAAAATGATGAATTCGTCTCCCGACATATAAATCCCATGGACTCTTTCTGGGATTCCATCCAATAAGTAACCCGTGAGGGGAGCGAGGTAGCTTAGTAGGTAGAGCGCTTGTCTTCCTACCGAGGGTCCCGGTTTCTAACCCCGGGTTGAAGCTTTAGTACATCCCAAATCAAATTCCTCGAAGTTCGATGTGGTGGGAAGGAACTGTCCCCCCTAACCTGAATGTATGCTATTCACGCGCCCGTGGCCTAGTCTGGGGTAAGCTCTACCCTCACCTATCCAAACCAACCTTCGGGTCAATAACTGAGTGATTATATTTAACCATCGAGTGTAGTCATTACTTCCATGCCAAATTGAAATAAACAATTACGAGCCAAAATTTTAGATAAATTCGATAGTGTAAGGCGAAAGAAACATGACGTAACACTTCCATGATAGTGCAGAGAGGAAAGATAATTTCCGGCTCCACAACCATCTATCGATGTATCAATAAATAGTTAAGAAATCTGCCATTGCCTTTTATTTCTGCACTATCAAATGTTTAGAAACATTTCGCTCTCACAAAGTCATCCTCACACCATTCGAAATTCCTCCTAACTCACTTCCCCTTCCTCCAGATGAGGTCGGAGGAAAGATAAGGGAGAAGGCATTAGTGTTTCGAGTGCGTACGGCCCCCGACCCCTACATACGAAGCAAGCCCATACCCGCACACGGCAGGCTAATGCATTTATGTGTATAAATAAATCTTTGGGGGGAGGGGGGCGCATCCCTCCTAACCCTGGCTCGCAGTTTCCGGATGATTAACCCGGCGAGGGAGGGGCGGGAGGATTAGCGGAGGACTCCGGCGCTAAATGAGGCGGGAAAAAGTGATGAAAAGGAATGTCGCGGATGCTTCCAGCGGAGTACATCTTTGGGGTGCGTCCCGCATTAGAGAAAATCCTCCCTCCCTCCCTCCCACCTCGGAGTACTGGCGGTGCAATTAGGATCCTCGGAAGCCGGGATTTCGGAAGCTGCGGAATTATTCATGAGCACTCGGCACGACCGGCAAGAGTAATGCGACCCGGTGGAGACACTGCGAGGGGGGGGGGGGAGGAATGAAATCGAATCGGACGAAATGGGAGAGGAAAGCAGAGTCTACACTAAGGCCTCCTCCGTCTAATGCCGTGACGAGGGTGGCATGGATCTCGTGTAAAAACAAAACATATTCATCCCTCAGTATCCACTAAATTACAGAAAAGGGAAGATAAACTTCTTAGTTCGGAACACCCGAGAGCACTTCTGAATCAATCGCAACCAAATTTCGATCCATACTTCTTGCCATATCAGAGAGGGCAGGTAGATAAATTTTACCTCCAATTAAAGTACACGTAATTAATCAAGCAGGTATGGCTTTTTTCGTATGCTTTAAAAATTTCGGTTCACATTAATTCTCAGTTAAATCCATATAAATTACCTACATGACTATCGTTATGTGTAAGAACCTCACCGTGAGATCCTAATAGCAAAACATCAATGCCCTGGAAGCCGTATTAAAGTTGTTTCAAAGGGGGTGAATGAGTTTCCATCACGAATATTAAAACAGGACTAGGAGTCCCAAAAGAGGACGAGGACTACTGTCGGCGTCAAAATGATGTGCCGCTGTACTTTGCAAATTTATGTCTGGACTTAAGTGCATGCCATAATAATGAATAATACGTTATTTTAAAGGAAATTATATTTCCAGTGTTGATTTATTTTTTATTTTATGTATAAAAATTCAATTCCACAAAAAAAGAACTCCTAGCAACAAATATACAAACATGCAAGCGCCATGACGGTAATAAAAATTGGCTTCATTGTCCTATTCCGCTAACCCACTCCAAGAACATTAGAATGGTGACAAGAAAACAGAATACGAAAGCATTCTGTGGGCAGTGTGACACCAAGGGTAAGAATCGTGGGCCATTTGAAAATCTGATCGGAAAATACTTGAAGTCTGGTGCACAGTTCGGGCGATGAAGATCAAAAGGACGGTCTGAGTGAGAAACTTGTAGGTGTATCGAAGAATATTGTTATGCGTGTTGCATCGTTTTGTTCCTTCAGGGACGGATGATATCAAGTGGCTTATTTGACCTCGTCCGAGTCGAGCTATCCTTGAGTTAAATTAACGCATTTATTATAAATTAATTTCAGCTTGAAAATTTGGGCGAATAACTATCATGACATACTGTAAACCATGCAAAGTACATCATATGACATCCATGTAGTTAAATGGGCCTTCAGGATAAATATCTAGGTGAGAAATATTATTCTTCCTCGCCTGATTGACTCTAAGATCTCTCGTATATCTCTCTAATGACGGATCTTTAAGGTAGCCTTCTTCCTTCGAACAAACGTACCGTTCATTGGCCCGCTTCCATAGATCAATACACGTATGCTCAGCGGCCGAGGTGGACGCACTCGTTGAATTTGAAAAAAAATCGAGGTACCCGAATCTGAAGAGTTGTATCTCGAGAACCACTCAATCATTTCTAATGAAAGGAAATCTATTCATACGTTCCCTCGATATCATCAGAACCTCGTCCTTATATTAACAATCTTTTATCCGCGCTTTTACGCAAAAAGGAACGGTTTATGAAGCTCTAACAACATCATCTCCAATTTGAACGCTATTTTTTCAAGAATATCTCCATGTATTGACATGAGGCTCAGTAGAACAAGAAACGGACTCGTGTGAACGCATATTCCTCAGATGAACTTTACTCTGTTTTTGCGAGTGCCAGAAACTGTTGCTTATAAAAAAAACTCGGCTATTTTTGTTTTTTCAAGACTTACTGAAAATTTAAAAGCACTGTCGGCACCCCCTACATACATATTCAGATAATTCCCTTTCGAATGGTTGTACTTTGCCCTTTTAATTGACTTTTTTGAGATACAAAACTTAGGTTATCATCCTGAAATTTTCAGAGTGTACACTGTACAGGCTAGACCTATGTCAACATTTTGTATCCCAACTATAAAAATATTATCTCTCAAAGAACGGTGCGAAATTTTCAAATTTGTGTTTCAGCCAAATTTTGATTACGGTCTTTCCCAATATCATGCGATACAATGATTACGTGATAGATGCAATTTCGGGCCAAATTTAAGGAAAGGCCACCTCAAAAAGCCAAGAGATGAGTACTTGGGGCAGCCATAAAAGGGCGTAAGGAAGATTAAGAGCAAGGAAGAGCAGGAACTAGCTTGGGAAAGAAGGAAGAAATGAAGGGCTGGGGTGAACTAGGATTCCAGATAGGATTCCAGAACTATGAATTAGTTTCCACCATCTCATTATCTAAGTTAAAAACCTTTAGTAGTTGAAAGAACCTAAACCAGGATAGTTCCCGCAAAGGACATGAAAGACAGAATTCTAAAGGATTGCGGGGATTGGATTAGTTTGGTGGCTAGATAGTTTGTTTCCCACCCAGGGGGCCTGGGTTCAAATCCCGGCGGTGGCAGAGAATCGTCACAGATTTCCCGATCCCTGCCTAGAGATTTGGCTAGAGGACATTTCAAGCACTACACCCCGTCCGTCGGATGGGACGTTGTGCCGTGATCCCCTAGGCGCCTTTCGTTAAGAGCAGGCTAATGCCGACGCCGGGTTTCTCTCCACCCTTCCCTCCCCAACCTTTCCTCATGACACGAATGACCTCAGCTGTCGGTCACCTCCTCCAAATACCATACCATTCGGAATGATGCATTGAAGTCAAATCACGTTAGTTACTCATAAAGTGCGTTATAGTCAGCTAAAATAGCCGGAAAAAAGGGTTTACTAAAAAGTGTAAGGCACGATTTATTCGCATTCATTCATTGTGTCATCGTTTCACTTCCTAGCACCGATGAACGGTGTCTAAACTGGCAAAAAAAATCGACGACGAGTGCGGAAAGTATTTGTTATGAATACAGTAGAGAATCGACCTCTTACATAAAAACTTTTCGAGCTTACAGGATTAGACAAAGTCAGCGTAGACGAACGACCTGAGACCAGCATAGTTTCGTTTACAGAATGAGAGAATTTCACATCGCAGTCATAAACCAGGATAGCTCACACAAACGACTGAAACGCGAGAATTCTGAAAGGGTCTATCGAGTATTTGAACAAGTCCACCACAGGCAGTTCCCAGAAACTCCTCCCAGAAAGAGGGAGAGAAAAAAGCCAGGACCTCTGGCCAGCCAGCCCCTTGCGTCCATCCTTCAATTTATATCCCTTTCTTCTCACTCGCGCACTTTTTAATGGCCGGCCCTGGGGCCAAGACTGCAAAGGAAGGAGGGGGAGGGGGGAGGGGAGGCACGTTGGAAGGGAAGAGCAGTGGCAGGGGGTGAAGAGAGAGAGAGAGCTATTGCCGGCGGATCGAACAAACGCCGCAAAACGAGCGGCATAAATCATTGATAATGGCGCCAAGGGGTGTATACCGGTAGCGCACTGCTCCACTACCCCCCCCCCTCTCCTCCCTTGCTCCTCGGAGCGGAAGTATTGAGGTGGGCGGGGGGGGGGGTTTGGGGGTGGGTGAGTGGACGCTGGAGAAGGGGACAGAAATGGACAGGCCTTATTGCTCTTGAGCCGGATGATATTGCACAGGAGGGTCATATTTATACCAGTGCGTACTTGCGAATGCAAGAAAGAATACTTTATGGAAAAGATCAATAAGAACTCTTTCGTAGAATGTGTATGCCGTTGGGCTTAGTCCATTAAGAACAAAAAAATTGCAATATATGCTGACTTATCTCTTCCTTTTTGCATGTTTTTTTTTAATTTCCTAGTATTTCTAACAACGTGTCTTACATTAGGCCGGCGCTTATTTTTTTAAATGATCCGTTTAAAGGATTGGTGGTCTCAAATATGTGCGAAATGGCGCTAAAAAAATTGTAAAAAGTGACGGGTCAATGCGACGTCGGATAGCCGCACCTGAGCACGACCTCCGAGTGATCGGTGTGCATGTGGCGGTCCTCTTGCATGCTGCATGTTGGTGATTTGCCACCCCCTGCCAGACACCCTAGAGGTGGATCGCAGGGTATTATGTAGATGTAGGTGTTGAAGTGAGAGATAGAGAGTGGCCTGAGGCGCCTCTATGGCTTTAATGCAGTTATTTTGAATTTTGTGTTTTTCGAGCCGAATTTAACGTTTACTTCGGTAAACGTATTACCTTGGATCCCTCGGAACAAAAATTTTTCAACAGTTTAGTGGCATCTCGATTCCTTCATGCGGAAACGCAATCTCAAAGGTGCCCGCCCGTGAAAAGAAGAAGGGAAAGTAGGATCTTCACGAGGTAAATACGTTGAAACAACTGTAAACCCGTGTCCCAACTCGTTAGCCATTGGGCATCATGTATTTAGCCAGCCAGATTCTGGGCAGCCAACCATAAGGGAGCATGGATTGGGACATCCTTGCGCAGGTGCTGCCATCTACTGAGCACTAGGCCAATGCAAAACAAGAGATAAGCTGTATAATTTGAACAAATGATGAACAAAACCCACCCAAAATTTTTAAAATGTGATGTGTCAGGTGATTTTGAGTTTCCGATGTCGGAGAAGAGTATTTTATCATGATTTTAGTATTTTAGACAACCTTTTTGTTTTTGTTATAGTAAAGTAGGGGTATACTTGCAAATTCGTATTTTTAGTTCCGTATTGTTTCTTAAAGAGGTAGTAGTTAAGTTTGTTCCTAAATGTCAGCGTATATTCCTTTTCATTATATTTAATATTTCAATCGTCTCTCAACCAAGTACTTTTTCGATTTTCTTATACTTTAGCAATTTAATTTATAGTGTTGTATTATTAAGAACAGGTCTATTCAGTCTATTTAAACGGTAACCGTCTGCCTTCGGAATTATTTACAAAATCTTTTTAAAGTTTTCCATTAGATTTTTAGCCAATTTGTTTAAACAACTTATATTTTACGTAGATAAATCAGGTTTCGGTGTCATTCTTATAATCACTATAGATTTTAATTTTTGCTACTTGTTCCGATTCCAATTTCGGGGCTCTGTCCAATAACATATAATAATAATAGCAGAGTTAATAAAAAATGCAGGAGAAAAGGTTTTAACTCAACTGTATAAAACTATCTGCGATATGTACTCAACAGGAGATTTACCTAGTGACTTCGAGAAGAACATCATCATTCCCATAACCAAAAAGAAGAGAGCTGAGAAGTGCAAAGAATTTAGGACCATAAGCCTGACGACACATGCGTCGAAGATTCTGACAAGAATCATTTACAGGAGAATTGAACGAAGAGCAGAAGAATTCCTGGATGAGGACCAATTCGGATTTAGGAAAAGCAGGGGCACAAGGGAAGCAATTTTGGCTCTTAGGATGATCATAGAGAAGAGAATGAAGAAAAACAAACCAACCTTCATAGCATTTGTCGATTTAGAGAAGGCCTTTGATAACGTGGAATGGAATTCAATACTTAGAATTTTGAAAGAAATCGGCGTACTCTACAATGATCGTAGAATTATTCATATTTTGTATAAAAACCAAGTAGTTGTGATCAAATGTGGACCAAATGGTGCAGAAGCGAGAATAAGAAAAGGGGTGAGACAAGATTGTGCGCTTTCCCCCTTAATTTTTAATGTTTACATAGAGAAAGCCATCAACGAAATCAAGCAGTAAGCTTCGGGTGTCAATATCCACGGAGAAAAAATTAGTATGCTGCGATTTGCTGACGACATAGCAGTCATAGCCGAGACAGAGAAGGATTTGAAGAAGACGTTGACAAACATGGAAAGGACAATGGCCAGATATCAGCTGAAAATCAACAAAAAGAAGACTAAGATATTAGTTTGCAGCAAAAGAGAGGAGGCTAAAACAAACATCAGTCTAGGACAGCATAAGCTTGAAGAGGTGAACGAGTTCTCTTACCTGGGAAGCCGAATTACCAGCGATGGACGGAGCAAGAAAGAAATACACAGTAGAATAGCGCAGGCGAAGAGGGCTTTCTACAAAAAGAAGAATCTTCTTACAGCTGAAAATACCAGCATAGAAGTAAGGAAACAATTCATCAGATGCTACATATGGAGTATGTTTCTCTATGGAAGCGAGGCTTGGACGTTGACAGCAGCAGAGAAGTCAAGAGTGGAAGCATTCGAAATGTGGTGCTACCGAAGAATGATGAAGATAAAATGGATTGACCGTGTGAGTAGCCAGGAAGTGCTAAGGAGAGTAGGAGAGAAGAGAAGCCTCCTAAAAACATTAAGCAGAAGAAGGGACAACTTAGTTGGCCACATTTTGAGGCACGATGGTCTGATGAAGACAATCGTGGAAGGACAAGTGGAAGAGAAAAAGGGCAAGGGACGAGTGAGTTATATAGGACAGGTTATAAAGGATGTAAAAGAGAATAAATATGTAGCTATGAAGAGATTAGCGGATAGGAGAGAGAAATGGAGAGCTGCGTCAAACCAATCTTAGGATTGTTGACTAATGATGATGAATTGCTTATTCTTACGTGTGTTAACCTAAAGTACAAAAAAGTGTTACATATATAAGAATTTAGACATAGTGTTACATAATTAAGTACTTATATATAAGAAGCATATAAACACTAATAAGCATTATTTAACACGTTAAAAAAGTAAAGGGTAGCAAAAGATAACATGTGATCAGTATAAAAAAATTATAAAATAACATACATTAACGTATAAGAAGTACATAAATATTAATTAGCATTGAAATTAACGCCATCTTCTCTTTAACTAATTTCTCGGTAATTCCTACACTTCTATTAACGCAATTTCATTATTATAAACAAAATAAAAATTAATAATTATTCGAACAAGTCTCAAAACATCAACACTACTTGCAAATAAGTACTATCCCTTGTTGACAGCCATGATGCCCTTTCTCTGAACTCTTCCTGAAGACGCTTTGCACTCTTTGAATCATGGGAAAAGTGGGGATAAGGATGCACTCCTCGATGCCTAAATCTGGCGGCCGCGTTAGCTGCCTAAATTCCCTCCCTTATGCAGAGTCATCCTTCGAAGATGGCGTCATGCCTAAATCCTGGGATTGGCATAGCCAAATGGCCAACTGGGACACGGCTAAAGAGATCTCGTTACTTTTCATGTCTAACAATCAAAATTGACTTTTTTCATCGGGAAAGATTTTGCGGCGGATTTGTACAATAAATAATAAATTGTGATTGGAATCTACTTTCTTGGTCACACTCCCATTATAATCAGTCAAGAGTTTCAATGCACACACGGCATGGCCATTAATCACCCTAAAATTTTTCACTTTCTCTTCCTCTCCGATCAATTTTTATCTCCTCTTCTCTAAAATATAATGTTTACCTAAGAAAACGTTCTATCCGGGTCTAAAAACTGAACATTCAAAATAACTACATTAAAGCCCTGTTGGCGCCTTCAAGCGAAACCCAAATTCGACCTCGATGCCCCGAGTATAATAGACGCAACCGACCGATTAACATTTCGATCTAAAAGAAAATGTAGTCCTCTGCAGAAAAAACTCTGTTGAGGTCATTGAGTGAGTCCCAACATGTTTCTCTAATTTATTTCTCCAGAAAAAGAGAAAGTATTTGAAGCAGGCATAAAATAATATGCGCACTTAAATTACCTACTTGATAAAAGAAAAATTAGCTTACTGCAAGGTATACAGAGTGTTTTATGAGTTCCAACTAAAAATAGATTTTTACATGCAAATATAATAAAAACAAAACCTTGCTCCTGGAGATAAGTGGGTTTACGATGGACGAATGCGGGACGCTTTCGTTTCATATTTACGAGTCCATCCGAGGCTACCTTAATCGGTTGACATCCGCCGATAAAGACATTGCGGTTTGGCGCGAGAGAAAAGGAGTTGACCTTCGACCGACGCGACTGCCCCAAGACCGTCTTGACACCACAACTACTAGACCGCGGTCACGCCACCCTCCCGTTTCCATGGAGACAGCGGTTGTGGGGTGGGGGAGGGGGGTCAGGGAATAAGGGTGCATAAAAGACCCCAAACAGCCGCTCTCACATTACGTATAACGACATATGCTGATGGAAGAGTAGTCCACGGAGCCATGAGACCATCAGGCTCAATCCAGAGCGTTATCCTACCAAGGTTTTTACGCTTTCATTGTTTTTAGTAGGGATGAGTCGAATCCACTTTATTTTCGATTCCAATTCCGATTCTTTCAAATCGATTCCCGATTCTCGATTTCGATTCCATCGATTTTGTTCATAACAAGAGTTGGGATATTGATTTGTCAGTACCATTGCTGTCATTAAAATTTAAAACATGGATGAAATGAAATAAAAAAGACCATTTCAGGCTCAAAAACTATGTTTATTAAAAATTCCGAGTTAGTATTGAATTAATATATCCGCAGCTTTAATAAAATAATAAACTTTTCAGCTGTTTCGGACATGAATTTTTAACTTGATAAAGTACAGTTCACAATTGCTCAGGTGCGTAGTGGCCTTAATGCCCCAACCTTACGCTCTATTTTCAAAATATTTATCTTCCTGGAATCCATTAAATAGGAATCGACTTTAGCCAATAAATTCTCGATCCCGATTCCGTGTCCGAGAATCGATGGAATCGAGAATCGACATTTGGAATCGACCCATCCCTATTATTTAGTCACACTTTTTCTTAACATGGACGCCGGATGGCTGTCGGGTCCAATCCGAGGCTCATATGATTGTTGTACTGCTTGGCGGCTTCTTGCGGATATTTGCAGTGGCAGAGGAATTAAGTAATATCTTGGGAGAGAGATGGGTGAAAGGTGTTGTTTTGTCCATAGATGCATAGATGCCCCACGGGCTGTAAAGAAATAGGACAAACCTTCCGGAGTGAAGACTAAGAAGAAGTTTCTAAGGCAACCCATTGGCCTAACTTTAATCTATCCATTGTTTAATGTGTAGAAAAGAGATTGAAACTCCATAGGGGGCAATGGTCGATAACCGGCTAAGCCTGCGCCGAAATCGACTTCTGAGGGTCGGACGAAATGGCAACAAGATTGAAGGCAAGACCGTGCTGATTAATTCTGGACGCGGAAGGCGGCGCTGCAATCGAATGACGCGATTTCGTTACTCCGTGATCGATGGCGAATGGAAGACAAGAGGATTGACGGGAAAGCGAATAAAAAAAACAAATCACTAACGGAAAACGAGAGATTACGTGATAGAGTGCGGGGAGGGGTTGATTGATTGATTGATTAACGCTTTCATCAATGCAGGCTGAGATTGAAACAACTGTACCTAATGCTCGAATTTTACGACGGAAGCGCTTTCTAATCGAAATTCAGACGCTTCTGACTACCGCTCCCTCTGGACCAAGGGAACACTATGGTCAAACAAATTCTGTTCTTTTTTTAATAATACAAATAGATTATTCTACGTCGGAAATATTGGGTCAAATATTGATCACTTCCCTCGCATTTAAGCCGTTCCTATAGTTACGATTACGAATTACCTCGGTTAGTATAAAAGCAATAGGGTAAACCTTTATCACTTTTCACCTGTTTGAAGCTTCAAGACTCGCCGGCAACTGTTGTATTGTGTATTCTTAAATCCCTCTCGAGTCAATTTTTCCTTAGGAAAACTACCACAAAGCTCGAAGATGACTTTTACTTCGATCTCTCGCAATCAAGGCTCTACTCTCATAGCGAAGTGAATGATTTACCATGCGATGACGTCAACAGGCGTTCAGGTCACGTGACTTCAAGCAATGACTTCAACTTCTAATAAACATTTAATGACGTTTGCGGAGTACTAGGAGAGTTTTAACTAATATGTTTGGACTCGTAAGAAAATTGTCCATTCAATGAGACTTACAAGACTGTTAGTAGCATGATGAACAAATTTCATTCATTTTTCCCAGTGACCAAATTATGAAATATCAAAATGTTCAATAAAATTTATCAAGGGTGTTCGATAAAATAAATCAATTGCTTAGTTATATGCATCAACTTTAAGTATATTTGACAGAACTACTCCCTATAACACCAGTTTGATAGTTTTAATCAAATTATTTTTGGCAGTGCAGGAGAGTATTCCGCATTCAGATACCTATGCCGAAGGCTGTTAAATAGATTTTACTAGACGAACCCAAGGCTTTTTACGTATTGTGGTGGATACACATGATTTAGTCATTCCCTTACTTACGATTATCAATTTGAAAACAGAGTAGAAACTGGATCTAGTGGATGTCGACCAGTGACTTTCATTTATTATTACAAGTTCTTTATTTATAGTATTAATAGTTAATAGAGTATTAATAGATTTAAACAGAATATTTAAAGTATTAATAGAGGACCATTCATACTTATTTCATCAGTTATAATCATCATCAGCAAGGAAAAATGATTTTATATGAATTTCTGATATTTTTTTATGAAAGATTGTGTATAATGTTTTGATAAATTACAAATTTTCAGAGGATTGGTATGTAATAAAAGTTTTCAAATAAACTCTACGTACCATTGCTGATATAGAGAAATTTATTAATATTGAAAGACCAAATTAATACTGTTTTTTAGATGATTAGGATCAGCATTCATATTCGAATACACTCGAACGACCTCCGACCTCCCCGTGGGAGTAATTCAACCCACCACAAAACATTATTATTCCCATATTTATTCTTATGCACTTACAAAGTTGGCCTTGTTCAAAGTAAGCGTGGGGAAATTCGCACCCTGCATTTTGTACGCGGGACAATATCAGCGGAAAGTAATGCCACGCTTCTGGAGGTGTTACAATGTTACATGCCATATAAACGTGAACGAAGGCATCCGGACGATGAAAAAAAATCCGGGCTATACATGGGCTATAAGAGAGGCTTAGACGGTGGAGAGATGATGGAAAAAGGGGAGATAAGGGGCGAGTGATAAAGAGGGGGTGGGGGAAGGAGGGGTTGGTGAGGAGGAGGACGGAAGGGGGGGGTGGAGCAGCGGTGCGAGAATATGAACGTTTCGGCGGCGGAAAGAGAGACAGAAATAGGGGGATAGGGTGGAGGACTCACACGAGAGTAGTCTGTTACTGTGAATTCAGTACTTGAAAAAAACAGGCACTGGGGAATAAATTCGTCCCCTTTAAAACTTGACGCTTGACTTGACATTACAAAGGTTTTTGGCACCTCAAACGTAAACATATAATGGAACGCTAAATGGGTCTTCGCGGAAGCCAAAAGCCGAGGGCATCATTGATGTCCCAACTTTGACAACAATATGGAAAAAGGGGAAAAGTCAGTAAACGAAATACCAGTAATTAGATCAAAGCAGTGCATTAAAAGAATAAACTTTGCAAGCAGTCACGCGCACGGGCCAAAGCCATGTACAACAGAGATGAAATTCGTCATGAAAAAATATGTCTTAGTCGGAATTCTACATCTACATCCACATAATTCTCCGCAAGCCGCGTAAAAGGCGTGTGGCAGGAAGTGTTAGGACACCAGCCGTTTACATACAAAAATGAAGTGCTCTAACGAAGTTGGGACTAGCGTTTATTAAAGTCCTTTATGGTTCGGGGGAAAAACGAATTCCCATATTTATCCGTTCGGCAGAAAATCTCTCTTAATGTATCGCTTTTGTCGGTCGTATAGTGTGTCTAATACTATGTTCTCCATGTCGCTCTGAAAGCTAATCCATTCTCAATTGTTCAATTTGAACCCGAATCTCACGATTTCTGGTCAGGGTACCAGTTACACCACCTGGTCAGCAATCGGGAGATTCGGGTTCGAATCCCGACCGAGCGAAATATTTTTCATGGCGGAATTCATCCTTGGTGTATATAACTTCGCATCATCATCATTACTGTTCAACATTCTTAAGTAAAAAATGCAATCCCAGGATTGGTTTGACGCAGCTCTCCTCTCAGTTCTCCTATCAGCTAATCTTTTCACACCTACGTATTTCTTTTCTTTTACATCTCTCTTTACTTGTTCCATATATTTTGTTCGAGGTCTTCCTTTTCCAGTATTGCCTTCCACTTGTGCTTCGACGATTGTCTTCATCAGGCCATCATGTCTCAAATTATGGCCTAAAAGGTTGTTCCGTCATCTTGTCAAGGTTTTCATGAGGCTTTTCTTCTTTCCTACTCTTCTTAAGACTTCCTTATTACCAACTCGATCGATTCATTTGATCATCATCATCCTTCAGTAGCACCATATTTCGAAGGCCTCTATCCTTGCTTTCTCCGCTGCTGTCATTGTCCATGCCTCACTTCCGTATAGGAGCATACTCCAGATGTAGGTTCTTATAAATTGTTTCTTTACATCCATATTTAAGTTTCCCGCTGTAAGCAGGTCTCTCTTTTGGTGGAATGCTCTCTTCGCCTGAGCTATTCTGATGATAATTTCTTTCTTGCTTCTCCCGTCACTAGTTATCTTGCTTCCCAAATAACAGAATTCATACTATATTCGCGATGCATGCAAGGCATCCGGCAACAGGACAACTCGCGGCCATTAGAGCGCTTGGCTCAAACTGTGTGTAGTTTAAAAATTGTACGTTTTTGACCTAAGCAAAATTAATATATTTGATTCTTACAGTCGTCAGCTATTCAGGGTTAAAATTTCGTGACACAATTTTTCTCCATTCTGTATTGCTATGGGAGTGAATTAGATTTTCCCGGGTTCCCAGCCAGGTGGGGAAGTCCATCATCTCCAACGTTTCGAGGTCTGATACGTCCCTCGTCATCAAGGAATTCATCGTGTTATCTATTATTTAATAAGGTTATTTTCTGTATAATTCAAGGAATAAGAAAAGATAAATTTGTGTAGCTGCCCCGAAGAGGAATTAATTTGTCCGCTTTCCATCAGTTATCATATGTAAGATGTTCCAGTTATGCCCAACGATATAATTTGGATCTTGTCATTGCCTACACCGCTCATTTACTACGGAGTGGACGTAGACTAGGCAAATTGTGTTTGAAATATACAGAGCACAAAAACATTTCTTTGGAGCTTAATAAGTTTTTAGTAGATTCAAATAATTTTATTCACATTCACGGTGTTGGTAGATGCGAAAGAATTATTTAAAACATAGCATGAGAGCCTATAATGAACAAGGCAATCGATATCTAAAATAAATTCAATCGATAACAAATGTCAATTGAATACATTTATAAGAGATTGTAAATTAATTAGTCATTGGGACGAAATGCATTTATTTGCAATTATGATGTTTAGAAAAAGAAACATATGTTTTGTGATAAGAATTTAGACGCCTTTGCGACACTGTCCCCACTCGATCATTGGACCATCACGATAATATCTACAATACCAGTTATTTAAAACAGCCAAGAGGTGGTCGATGGCCACCATTCGACGCATACAGTCACGTCGATTTTGAGCGCACCCTAGTTTATGTACGAATAATTAAAAAAACGAGAAGGGTCTCAGAAATTATTAGATAATAATTTTCTGCATATCTTCATACTAAACTCGAATTTAAGAAGTATTTTACCATTTATTATCGCGTTTGAAATGAAAAAGTACGTGGCCGTTTCTAAGGTTGTTCGTGCGATGCACCAACTTTAGTACTCAAAAACTAGAAAATAAGGCATTTTATTACAACCAAAAATCTAGTACCGATCATATTCATATCTTTTCAATAAAAATGTATTTTCAATCACGAATATTTTTCATAAAAAAAGCATTTGGGCGATGGCGATACATGGGAGGGGTGGAGGAGAAGTACGATGAGAGAAAGCATTCGGAGGGTGGAGAACCGACGAGAGAGTTTCGTGGACTACGAGTGGAAGGGGGTGTGGAGGGTCGAAACACCGGTGGGGGTGAGGGGGGGGGGCAGTGGCAAGAAGGGGAGGGGTTTTATACCTCCCGAGTCGTTTCCAATATCCTACCCCATCCGTCGTCTCCCATCCTCCCCTCGCCCGAAAAGAGCGCACACAGAACCTTTTTTAAAGGGGCTACCGCCACCTCGCCTTAAAGCGTCGCTTTAAACCATCGCTACATCTCATTTCCTTACTTCCGCGCTCAGTTAAACGTAATATTTAGTTAATAATACAACTCAAGAGAGGAAAAAACTCTATGTATATGCATTTTATATTTGCTAAACTTTATTTTTTTTTATTTTTAGCAACCATATTTAAATATTTGAATATTCTTTAAACCAGGGGTCTCCAATTTACTAGGCCATTAGGGCCACATTCCAAGTTCCGAATCGCCCCGCGGGCCGGATAGCAAATTTTCCGATTACTGAAGTATCCGATACCAACGTGCGCAGGCCGGATCCGGCCCGCGGGCCGTATTTTGGAGACCCCTGCTTTAAGCCATATTTTCATGTATGCATATCATATTTTCTAAACTTGAATTTTATATACGCATTTGCAATAATTATTATCCAGTTTGTAACAATAAAGACCGCGTTTATTTAGGGAGTTAGAGCACTAAGCCAACCTTTGTATCTTAAAACTCGAAGAAGGGCCTTTTATTGCAACCAAACCAAGCCCCCTGCCAAACACCCTAGAGGTGGCTCGCAGGGTATTATGTAGATGTAAATGTAGGTGCTAACTCAAGTTCCAATTACACACACATTCATGCTGTAAACGATAAAAGTTTCGATCACGAATATTTGACGGAAAAGGAGAAATTTGGTTTAATGTGAGCAAAAAAGTACGGGGGCGTAGTAAAACCCCAGGCGGTAAGCTGCGCACCGGGACGCACTGAAATATAACTTGGGAAAATTTCTTTCTTAAATGATCATTCTGTCGGACCTGGAAATAAAGTGGGTGTCTTATAAGTTGTTCCCCGTGTCGATCTGAAACATATCTATTCTTGATTGCCGAAGCAATCTAAGCCTAACGCGCAGCCTCCGTGCATGTAGCGGCTCCCAGCTTAAATCGTTTAAAAGCTGTCTAACGCTTTTTGTTCGCTCTAGGCAGTTTTTTTCACGAATCACGTATTTTTCTTTGGTATTCCATTGAATTCATGGATTAAGCCTTTCTGCACCAGATGCTTATTCAATGTGTGGCCTGACGAGTGCCACCAAGCACCTCTCTTAATTACTTCATTTTAGAACAAAAACAACACAGTACATTTCCTCAATATTTGCTTGTCTTGAGAATGACGCCATAGCCGTCGAAACCATACTCTGTTCATTTTATCTCTGCGGGTGAGCAGGTGTGGCCAAAGCAAGTGCTGGTGTGGGGAGGGAAAGTTTCTCGACATGTGACTTTGCCAATCAGCAAACAGTAGGCGTGGCCTCAGTGAGTCGCTCTCAGACCTCCGCCGAGTGAACATCGTAAATCTGCTCGTGGAGCAGTGTTGTCAAACCTCATGCGTCCTCCTTGTATGTGACTAAGTATGCCTTTCACCAACGGTACCTCATTCGGCGCGGTAGCTGACAATGTCATGGGCTTCTGTGAAAGAATTATCCCCAATGCCTTCCAAATGAGTAGGTGTGTTGTCTCGGTGCCGGGGCCAAAATACATGTGGCCACCTATGACACACACGTCCTCAGTGACAAAGTAGGGCGGCCATGTACATTTGGCAACGTTATGTTCGCTCCTCCTCTCTCTCTCTCTCTCTGTCTCAGTACTACCCCTCCCCTATCAGCGAAGCCATCCGAGAGTGTCCGGGCTCTCACGAAAGCTCACCCGCAGACATAAAGTGAACAGACTATAGTCGACAGCAAAATAAATTTTGTGGAACTGTACAGTGTTTTCTTTTTGTTCTACAATGTATATCTCTTTCAACGAATTCACGCCAAAATCAGTTGATTTCATTCTCTTTAACTTTGACATCCGAAAACGTACTCTTAACATGATTGACGAATTTTGGCTTCTTTAGGGTTCTGTCGCAAATACTTTTCTGGTGGAGGGATGGCATAAAACCGACACACGGCTCCCTCCCTTTCTCCATCTCTTTATGTCCACGCTCTCGAGAGATTTCTTTCTTCGCATGTTAGCGCGCCATCTGGATATGACGTATGCCACCTCGGCGGGGGGCGGTGGACGGTTGGGGAGCGGTCATTTGCCTCTCAGATCGCCTCTCCCCACTCCCTTCCCTACCCCTCACCTCCTACCACAGCCCACCCGCCGAGGAATTTGATTTGTCACCAGTACTCCTACCGTGTTCCCGGAAAGACCCTAAATCACGGCTATGGTAAAACAATGTGCACTCCCACGTGAATCTAGCATCGCGGAATGATTTGGGTAGGTAAATTTCCTTGACTTTCTGGAGCGCACACTGAAGATGAAGTACAGCCGTATAAGTGTGCGAACCCAAAATCGCTTGCCCTAACAGCGACGCCAGCTGCTATCACCCGCAAGTATAATTTCATAAAAGTCTTGCCAAAAATTTTATGTTTCAAGAAATCTCACGGTTCGCAAAAACACGTTCTCTCATTGTAAATTATGACGGCTCATACAAACCTCCGGCTTTACTTCTCCGTAAAAATACCTTAACCCTAACTGATGGACTCAAAATAATATCCACACCATTAACATATCATAATTCCTGATATAATTGCCTATTATGGATTCGGTTTTCAAAACTATGGAACACGAAAAATCATTCCATTGTTCGCGAAAATCACTCATGGGTGTTCAATACGGTTCTTATTAGCGGACTCGAGCACAAATTAGCGAGGACATTAACGTCTCCTCCTAAAATTGAGGCATTGTGTACTTGTTATTACTCAATGTTAGTTGTAGTTCACTCTTACATTAGCGACGAAAGAATGGTAACACTCAGAATGCGAAATACGATATTACTTCATGGTATGGTCATCCATTTGTAAACTGAGAAAATTTGAGAAAGGAAGAGTTTTCAGGGGGAAGAGTCTGATCTCGAGTGTACGGCTTTATGGCCGGAGACATGGACACTTAGGAAGGAGGACGAGAGAGACTGGAGGCGTTCGACAAGGTGGGTGAGGAGAGCAGCTTCTAGATGAGATATGGAGGAGACGGAAGGTATGGAAGGAGGAAGTACTTAGCAGGGAGAGGATGTTGAAAACAGTGTTAGAGGGTAGAATGTTGGGTAAACGAGGGATAGGAAAGAAGAAAATAGGATTTTAACATAGAACAAAAGGAAGTAGGTATTATTGCGAATTGAAAAGCGAAGTGCTTGATGGAAGGGGAGACTGCCAGAATTATTATTATTGAGTAGTATTCTACCGATTAAGGTAGGTTTCCATGGAGTACTAAAGAAGTGATCTGGGAGCCTCCCTTTCCTTCCAGCGCTGACTTCTTCAATTCACTGTTAGGCCTACTCCCTTTCAATCTATCTAAAATTCCTATTCTCTTCCTTACCCTCCCTCATTTACCTAACATTCTACCCTCTAACACCGTTTTCAACATCTCCTCCCCGCTAAGTACTCGCTCCATCACTTCTTAAATATGCCTTGCTAACCTACCTTAATGAGCAGATAACTTTAAAGATAAAATAATCGATGACGAATATATTTCCTTCCTTTTCCACTGCACCAGGGGAGAAAGAGAAGCACCCGAGTGAGCAAAATAGTCATCTTTTTTTCTAGTTGGGGGGAGAGAAATCCTTTGAGCCACCATCATTTCCCGGGTATTTTTTTAACAATCGAATCAGATATAATGTAAGAAAAAATTCGATTTCCTATCGCACGTGTCGCCAAAGTTCCCCTCAAAAGGTATTTCGCAAAACCTTCCCCCCCCTCCACCGTTTTCCGCCAATGTAATCTTTATCCTGATCGAAAACGTAATGGAAATGACTGTCTGCCACTCTTGGATCAGAAAATTCTGGCACACGGCAAGGGACGCCACTGCCTCGTTCACGGCTGTCATGCCGATGCCTCGTCTCTCTGGGTAGATATTCGCGTGTGTGCATATCGAGGCTCGGGATACATTCCAGGACGGCGGTAACAGCACGGGGCATGCCAGGCGCGGAAGAGGCACACGGACCCGCATCGAACACATTAACGACCGGCGAGAATATTCGGAGCAAAGTCATTTTCGAGAGTTTCCGTTGATTTTTGTCAAGGTGACAAGCCCACCAAATGGTTTTGGACACGCCATCCAGATAAAATCAACCATTTCCCTAGAAGCTGCTGAGGAGCGTGCAAGGTCTGGCCACACACGAATTCGTGAGAGCATAAATACGTATAATGGGGATGGAATTAACGATGCATAGATGAGATACGGAGGAAACAGGAGGTATGGATGGAACGAGCGCCGAGCGGTGTTGAAAATAGTTTTAGAGGGTGGAACGCTGGGTACACGAGGGAGAGGAAGGAATAGAATAGGATTTATGGATAGAATGAAAGGGAGTTAGCTTCATTGCATGTAGAACGGAAAGACTATTAGAATACTTCTAAAATACTTAATGCAAACTTACCTTAATCGGGAGAATACTTTTATGAATAAAGAAAACTAAATTGAATGGAATATTTCCAGATAGAACAATGAAGAATAATGATTAGGTTGCCAGCTCCTCTTTCTACGACTTTACCCTTCGCTTTTTCAAGGCATTAATTAGTGACTACACCACTGGCAAAACTAATTTATCGATTGTTTTTTCACGGTTAATTCTATACTAGAGATGAAAATAAACGATAAAATCGCAGTGGATTTCAGTCACGTCTATTTCGGGTTACCAATGTTTTGAAAGCTACTCGAGGCCTCACTCTCGGGGCAGTACCAGGACCAGCTCTCATAAACATATCGCTCTAAAGTTTTAGCGAAGTAACACTGACACAAATATACCATTATTATTGGTGGCGTATCATTGCAAGTGTAAATACCTACAGTTCCATTTTTACATTTAAAACGAAGATATTCTCAGCGTTATAGAAAAATGCCAAAAAAGTGAAGGAACTAAAAAACTGATCTAAAAATATATGATTTAATTCTGAGCAAGCTGTTCTCTTGTTAAGTGTCATTCAATCCAATGACTAAGAAACTTTATTTTTTTAAATGCGATTATTTTAAATATGCAAATCAATAATGATTTCAGATTAATAAAAGCTTTTATTTACTTTATTTACTAAAGTATATCTTGTCAAATACCTTTAGTTGTTGGGAAATATTTATTACATTGACGTAAATGATATACATATTTGATCATCGAGAAAGAATACAAAATACACGAATATAACAGACCCTATTACAAACTGCAACCGACTAAACAAGCGCTAAATCAAAAAATCATGATATTTTAGATCATAACGTGGCTTTTGGTCAATATTTAATAATAAAATATGAAACGTTTTCACATAACTCATACTGTAACATCTTTTACGCTGATGGAGCCGGATATATTTTCAAATGTATTACGCTTTAACCAAGAGGGAATACCTCGTACCAATGCCAGAGCGTCTGACTCAAAGGGGATGTACGAAATTCATCAAAGCTCAAGGTTGGAAAACGGAGTTTGCCGGTTTAACAATCTGAAAAAGATAACGAATTCAATTTTAAATATGGTGGAACTCCTTAATACTGTCACTAATACAAAATTACTTGATGTGGGGTCAATATCGGAAACACTTTTATCTTATTATTCTTAAACGCAAGTTTACCAAAATAAATAGTTTGGTGGACAATCAGGCGTAGTATTTATTACCACAGATTAACTATTACTAAGTACATCATACCTTTTGTGATATAAATACGTAAGTAAATAAGGCTTTTTAGAGAATATTGGGAGCCTCTTAAGAGACTTTTTCAAAATATTTGTGGATATGTTTTCAAATTTTAACATGCTTTCTCGTTACATTATCACTCTGCGATATTTTCCAATCGGCACCATCTAGTCTTCGTCGCACAAACCTTAATTTTAGGCCATGATCACAGCACTAGTTACCCTGAAAATGACCCCCATTAACTGAAGGTGGGACAAAGCAAATGTATTTAGAGGTACGCTCACTAGCGAAGTGAAAATTGGAAGATTTTATTAGACAAGATACGGAGTCAGGATTAAGTGTGGACTGAGAGTCGCCGTCACTCGAAATCCGTTGTATGCGAATATAATTTAGAATATAAAATGTTTTCCGTCATATAATGTCGATTTAACTCGTCAATTCACAAAGGCATGAACTCACATTTATGAACTCCGAATTAAAATTTTATTCACCTATTTTCTTTAACTTTATTTTCAGAGACTTTTTGAATACTTTTAAGGGAATAACTTTCCCCTATATTAGTGCGACCTTTTTTCAGAAAATGAGGTCAACTTTCTCATTTTTTAGCCGTCCGGCGATAAACAATCCAGTTTGTGTAGCATCACGTCCATAACATTAAGGGTGTTATTTTACTTTTTTAGTTTTATATTTCTTCACATCCTTGTCAGTTCCTGATTCGAATCACAAAATCGGTGTATCCCATTGAATAAAAGCCACAGAATCGGACATGGTATTGCATCGAAAACATTCCAACGCACGCCTCGCCTGACGATTCTGGAACACTTCATCGATGTCATGGAAACCAAGTTCCGTACCCATTCGCACCTTTACGAAATGCATTCTATGTTGACCAGACTAAAAATAACACTGCTCAACGTAAGATAAACGATCCTCCAATCCTACTTCAAAGGAATCTTATCAACACAATCACGAGTTCTGACGTCATAGGGTGTGGCTGAAAGCATTATTTATGCCATGCACCAGGACACAAAGAGAGGAGGCACTTCACACTTGGATTTTATGCTGATCAACGCGTGATAGCACGCATGCGCAAAGTGAAGCACATTTTTGATGTGGTGATAACTTACGTGAGCCATTATTAAACCTAGGAATAAAAAGTATTTTATCAGGACATCCATCTGCAGTACCCTCATCCTGGGATACGACGAACAGAGGATATGTAAATGAGGCAAATATTGAAAGGATGGAAATATCGTGCCAGGTTATGACGAACAAGTGGACACAGCGAATAACAAACAGTGGCGAGCCGACAAGAGTAAGAGAGAACAATATTATCAAAGGAAAAATAATAAAGATACGCTGTTGCATGTTCCACAGAAGTTTTAATAACCAACCCAGGTTTCGACAATAGGTACACTACGCCATTTTCAGATGTGAATATACACAAATTTGCGATCTTATATATACCAGGGAGGCGAGGAGGTGGTGGTGATGGTGGGAGGGGGAAGATCTAACGAGGAAATAGGTTCCTCAAGGTCAGTGGGTTTACTTGCTGAGTCCAGGAGAACTGATATTAAAGGAGAGGAGAGGGAGGGGTACAATAGGTCGTTTACCACCCGTATATTTTTGTTGCGACATGCTCTTAAAATTTCTAAATGTTGAAGAAAGTCCAACTTTTTTCCTTTACAAAGATTGTGGAGAACCTTGACATTGAAATCACTGCTATGGTTGCAGTCTAACAAATGTTTAGCAAAATTAGAGGTTGAATCGCGTCTTACCCAACACTTCCTGTGTTCATTTGCTCTAGTTTCTATGGCACGTCCCCTCTGACCAATATATACAGAATTGGAATCAGGCATATTGCAATACAATTTATATACACCGCTTTCGTCCATGTCAATAAATTTTGGCTTTGAATTAAATAAAAATTACCAGCTGTTGTCATATTATTAAAATTATCTAAGTAATCCGAAATAGGAGAGAGAACCAAATCGGATATGATTCATCTCATTTACGTCGAATATAAGCTGAAGTGTTGAGAAAGTGTTAATTGCAGGGTGGATGCGGCATTTAAGATCATGGGATTAAAAGATGAAAGGAGTATTATATTGAATCCATCCATCAAATTAAATCAAGGGGTTGGAAGAGTAGACATGGTTAAAGTTAGAAATATTGCAATAAGTGATATAGATGATGAAATTGGACAAAGATAAAATAAAAAGATGAAAGGCCGGCCTCGGTAGCGGCGCGGCGGGGTGAAGTCCTCGCCCGCCAACCCGAGGATCGCGGTTTCGAGTCCCGCCTGAGTAAGTTATCCCTAACCAGTTGGTGAACGTCCTTGTTTGTTGATTCCCCGTTGTAAAGGCCGTAAATGTGCTGTTTTCGGGGTGATGCAAATAAATAAAATAAAAGTAATCGACAAGGTAGAAAGGAAGCAAAGTTTGACCGTGTTATTAGGATGGATGACACCAGATGGCACAAGCCATCATTGGATTGGAGACCTCCAGAAAAAAAAAACTGATAAGAGGGAGACCAAGAGTGAAATGGATAATACGTGGACTACAGAGAGCTATGGAAACTAGAGCTATGGGTGAGAAAAGGACCATGATACAGAGAGAAACGGAAGCTGAGTGCAGAAAAACGACGGCAGTTGTGAACAACCTGCACTGTATGTATATGAGATGGAGAGAAACCAAAAGGTACAAGTGATTTTTTTCTAAACAGAGATAGGTAAAGTTAATTGTTAGAAGGAATACACAAAAATTGGTTGCCAAGGGATACGAGTGAGTCTCAGGTTTGTGCTAGCATCGAGTGGAAAATCAAATGAACTATTAAATATCTAATTGATCTCGTTAGTTTTCTACACCTAATTTCTATACCTAACTGTGTATAGAAAAAAGAAATCACTTGTACCCCTTGTCTTCCAACACACTTGCCTCGTTGGCGGTGGGGTAACGTCTTCGCCAGCCAAAAAAGAGGTCACGGGTTCGAGTCCCGCTTGGGTAGTTTTCCCCTATCCAGGGCATGGTTGTTCGTGTACGTTTACTTGTTAAATTTGTTGAATACCCCGATGTAAAATGGCCAATATGAGCTGTATTCGGAGGGTTGAGAATAACATTTTTTAAATAAAAAACACTCATATTTGATGTAAGAAAACGATAAAAATGTTGACTGAAATGGTTATAACCGCGATATATTAAATAAATTGTGTTTGGCAACTCAAGGCATAAGAAAATTAACGCGGACATAAATCTTGGGATGTAGTCAGAAACCCGTTAATGCACACGAGTGCACGAAGAAAAAGGGAAAAATCATCGCAGAAATAGAACCTTCATCAAAGTTAACGAAATGCCTTGATTGCGATTCCTTACCCACCATTAGTGTATTCATATCATACAAATTATTTGGTTATAGAAATCCCATGTTTAGACGAATGGCAACGGTCAATTTTAACCTCATTTGAAAAAGGTCAGATTGGCGCCCATGCGATTCCACTCCACGTGACGTCACAGGGACCTAGATGCTATGAGAATAGTCAGGAGTTTTACATTGTCTGAGATTACCAATGCATGCATGAGGCACAGAGCTCAGGGAAACATCTCTTAATAAATACCTATTAAAATTACCTAAGTTCGGAAAGTTTCCCTTGTTTGATAGGGGAATAATAATTCCTATTTAAGCCAAGCGCTACCTGCTACCTGCTACAAGGTACTCTGCTACCTGCGAGCAACCTGCGTCGTATCAGCGCTCAAAGCCTCGCCCCAAGATCACCTCACTTGCGGCAGCCGGAACCAGCACGTCGCGTCGTCACACGGAGTTTTCCCAGCGTTCATACTTACCCGTCGCGTTTTCGCGCGCTTGAAAATGTTCACTTTTCATTTAATCGCGAAAAATAGATATCGTATTTAAAAATCTAAAATCGTGAAATACATACTCCAGGAGCAATAATCTTTCAATTTAGGCAATAAAAAATAGGAAACCACCCTATTCCCAGACAAAACGTGACCCCGCGTGGTCACAAGCGTGCCTTCAGGTGTATGCCGAGCGTGAGTAGTGAGACGCGTCCTCCAGGCAGCGAGGGTCGCGCGCAATCTTGCCTGGGTACAGAGCACCGATCGATACGCGAAAAGCTCATACGTGACCAAAGGACGGCGGGAGTCAGGCACAGGTTATCGACAGAATCTTTCATTCTCCGCAGCGGCACTCGACGGCGCCGAAATTCCACTTGCGTCCATTCCCCAATATCCATCATTCTCATCAAAAATTTCTCACCTTCCCTCGCGTTGGGAGGGAGATACTTTGGGGGGGGGGGACTCTGTCTCAGCGGAAATCGGGGCTCCATCACATTGTCCCATCTCGTCACTTAACTTAGATCCCCCGGTGGGCTTAATTTATTAAGTATATTCTTAGGCATGTATGAATTTGTGCCATCATCACAATAAAGTGTCCATTTTAGCGTTACAGTTTAGGATAAATGACTTGAAACTAGCGTTTTGTTGCAGTTTTACATCATATATTCACGCAACTCCAATTCCGAAAACAAAGATATCCCGTAATCGCGGCATATATTGGTCCCTTATCGTCTAATGTGAGCAGACAAATTATTTATTCGTGATTATAAATATACATCTACAATTGAAAATGCTTTGACGTTTGCAGGGCGCAATGGGAAAAACTGTAAATATGCATCGGTCCATTCCAGTGGCGTAACTAGGAATGTGCTTTGGGGGGGATGAGAGGGGATGGGGAAGGGCGACCTCCCACCCCCCACCCCCCTTCTGGGAAAATTGTGGAAAAATGACATGCCTGCATGAAAAATGCCTGCAAATACAGTTTACATAATTTTAGCACTTAAAATTTGGGTTTCATTAAAGGTTTACGTTCAAATTTACTATATGTCAAAAATACACAATAGTTTTAAATATTATTTTTATTTCTCTGAGGCTTTGGGGGGGAGGATCTATCCCCCTGATCCCCCCCAATAGTTACTCCAGTGGTCCTTTCTATCGCGTATGAATGCAGTGTTGCAATAAGTCCTCATGCATAAATGAAGGTCCGATCTCTCTTCCTTCTCTGGCTTTTCGTCGAGTGGTGTACGCCCATATAATGACAAAATCATGAATGAAAGCGAGGGAGAGCGGGCAATCGATAATGGCATGCATAAGAGGGGTGGTGGGGGGGGGAGGGCGGAGTGGGGGCGAAGTGATGCGGTGTCCAGCGCTCGGCGCGTCAGCTGATGAGGGTGAAGGGGATGGGTGAAATGGGAAGCGTGGGAGGGGCGGGACGGAGGGGAAGAGACAATGACCTTGAATCTGCGAGCAGAAGAAGATGCGGACAACAAGAGCACGGGTCGACCGGGAGGGGAAGAAGGAACGAAGAAGCGGTCCAGCGTCTGTGCCCGCTCTGATAGCAACGATCTCCGAGTTTGGCGCCGCTCATGTGACACGGTCGATGGTACTCCGAAGAGAAGACAAGACTAGAGGACTATGTTGGGAGCCGCTAGAGACTCGGAGGCCACGCGCTAGCCTTTGAGCGATGAGTCTCTGAGAAAAATTCGTATAGAAAATAACTAATGTTGAAGAAGTTAAAAGTTATGCAGATGTTAGACTGTCCGAAGAGATAAGTACAGATTTCAGCAGAAGTTATACAACCAGAGAATAAATGACAAATTATGATCATAAAGCCGATTTTACTTTGAAAATGATGTAAGAAAACGATAAAAATATCGAATTAGATGGTTATGATAACGGTTCATTATATATTTTCCGGGCACATTTAAGAATTAAAGCGACACAGAGAATAACATACATATAAGAACATTTTCCTGGAATCCAATTATATTTCTCGGTGAGAACGTTCGATTATGAGATGTGTTACCGAATGGATAGGTATGGGAGCGAACAATAAAGGAGTTTAATGAATGCTAGGTGGGATTCAGATAGTCAAATCTATCATAACGCGCAACCAATTACTTTTTTTGTTCTCATGCATAGGTTAACGGCTGGTGCCCTAACACCCCCCCGCCACACGCCTTGCGGAGCAGTGCATAGATGGAGAGGAACTCGACCGCATCATAAATGCTATCCGACATACGAAATCATTGCACACCCGATGTTACGACCAAAATTATTTTTAACAAAGACAACATTTGAAAAATCCACAAAATTTCTCCTCCGACGTCAGTAGGTTTGCTCTTTTCTTGCGACTGTGATTTCGCTCGACGCATAATTACCATTCATTCATACCGAATCCATTTTTAATTTGTTATAAATAGTGGTCTTTAAATATTAAAATGGTCGCACATAAAAAGTTCGCGCACTTAACAGAGCAAATATAAATCAGTGGGAACAGCAAATATTTAGTTTAGGTTTTAGGCTTGTAGATGATTTAATGCCAGTACATCGTATTCCCAACTTACGACAAATGTGGCCTACGATCAGGTATTCGGAGAGCATCCTGTTTGCAAGTACCTATATATGCCCGTGAAAATAAAATAAAAAAATCCAGGAAACAATCATTGATAAAATTAGTAATCTAATAAGTTCAACATTCCAATTAAATATTAGGTTTTCATTTTTAGTTTGGTCTCTGATCCATTTTGCCCACGAAGAGTAATGGTAAACGGGAGAAGCTATTAAATTGAATGTAGTCTCTACTACGAAATTCTCAAATGTCCTGTTGGCCCATGAGGCAAGGCTTTGAACTGTTAATCAGAGGATCCAGGGTTTATTAAATCCAACACGAACCCTTCGGACTCCCTCAAATCAAAATCCTCTCCATTTATTTATTTTCCCAAGGAAATCCTAGGGAATGCACTGGCCACTCTGCCCAAAATGTGTGACAAAATGTCTCGAAGTGAAGAGGGCGACGCATGTCTTTCACGTGTTCCCTACAAATCACGAGCATGCTCCAGCCGTGGCTCAAAACTTTGGAATCCTGAAAGTCATACGACCCAACTTGGGTAGTTAAGAGGATAGGCAGATAAGACACGTGCGCAGGAACAAACACTAAGCTCAAGATAAACGAAAATTCCTCCCACAAATGGTGATATTTCTCGTCCGCCTCTTCTGATAAAAGTGAAAGGGACTCATGGAAGAGGAGCTACTCACGCCAAGATGTACTAGGAATGCAATTAGATCCGAGAAATTCCAAGTTGAAATTATATCTTGAAATTCCGCATGAAGCCCAAGGCAGGCCCGGACCTAGGGCAGGGCAGAGGGGGCACGTGCCCCTGGCGGCAAATTTCAGGGGGCTGCAAAATTTGAAATTTTTATTGAAAATGTACCTATTTTTTCAAAATAATAATACTACAAGCAATATTGTTCGATTTTATTTGATTTTGCTGCACATTTTACCAAATTTTCTACCATGACACTGCAGTTGACAAATTTTTGCATAGCTACAGTTCTCTCAGTTGGACTCACTTTTGCGCTTCGCTTTTGGGTTAACTGAAACGAAAAAAGTTCAATGATTTTACGGTATGCATTACAATAAAAATTATAATACATTGAATTCTTATGAAAACTATCCCATGACACAAGTAACGCAAGCATGTTTTCCTGTTTGAAGGCTTTTAAATGGAATCTCTTGAGGACTACAATGTGAATGATTCGAAGCCAGGAAAAATTGAAATATTCTTTCGTCTTATCGGCGCATAAAATCGCGTAATAAGTGAGGCGCTCACCCTAATAAGAATTTACCTTTCGGTTAAGTGAAGGTTGATCATAAAAGAATGCCTTTTAGAAATATACCAACGGTTTTAATAATCCATTTCAAACTGGGAGAACACAACCGTTTGCTATACTTAAAACACAAAAATTTCGACCCAAAGAAGGACTCACAATGTTACGCCCGAATAAGTGACTTATGTTTCCATAACTATGACTAAGTAGCCATTGAAATACCAACAGGAGTAGCAAAAAACTTAAGTAGCTGAGAACTCGATAGAATTTCATCGGACAGTATTGGAGTTTATTTATGATTGTTTAATGAAATCCGAAGCCCACATCGAGGAATCCTTAAACATTTTTAAATTTACGCTCACGGAATGAAATAAACGGTGAAATGGATAAACGGTGAGATAAATGAAACCCATCATAAAATTATCAGTGGAGAAGGTTTTGCCGCTTTCTTAATTAACATAAAAATATCAGACGTCATTGATAAAAGTTCAGAAGTCAATGAAACTACTTACTAGGTCCAAAGTTTAGTATCTGCCCTTACTTTATGAATGTCGAGAAAAACGGTAGACCGGTGAAACTTGCACGGTCAATATTCCACTCATCACCCTCGACTTAAAACTCGTATCTCACGAGGCTACACAATATTACATTCGGTGACTGCGAGAGAGGACTTATAAAAATTTCGATTTCCAAGGCGGCAATGCGCGCATCTAGATAAAGCCAGGACAGAGGACCGAAATAACGCCGACACATAAAAATCCACCCCTGTAAAAAGAAGCGAAATTCCCCGAAATACGCATCAAGAATATCGATTTCCTCAGAATGGAATCAATATTCAGCCGGTTTAGTGAAAACGTCGTGGCTGCATGACGTCACCAATCAAACTGTCGAAGCGAAACAATGAAAGGTTAATGAAATACTGCCTCCCTTTGTGAATTTCTTCTTGAATGAGGCACACACACCGTAGAGGAACAATTCCCGATGGCCGGGGGAAGGAGTGCGAACCCTTGGCCGATGTATTCTCTCTCTCTCGGAGTCCCACGGGCAGTTGAAAATTATTCAGTGCGCGAGATGCGAGCTCGTGACGGAGGCAGATGGTGTGGGGGACGGGGGGGGGGGGGGGGGGGCAACTTTTTACGCATTCACGACATGGCTCGGGGCTATCGTCTGTCGGCTCGCAGATTGCCGGAAACGTGTTGCACCGAAGTAATGAATTCACATTACGTGAGATGGATAGGGTGAGACGAAAGAAGATCGTATCGGGCCGGCGGAGGCTCGTTTGATCGCTTCGGGAGGGTGAGCAATATGAGCGCTCATTCAGGGACGAGCCTTCTTCATCTCCCATTGAGAACGTGAACAAGACTGCTACTAACTCTACTTGCTACGTACGACTTTCCTGCGATGATCGTTCCGAGATTCACCCTTCCTCGAACATGTTTTTTGTGCGACAACAGACGTTTTTATATTACTCAAGAAAGCGATTTTTTAAATTTTAGTCGAGAAAAATCTTGTTTATTGATAATAGGGTGGTTTCCTATTATTTTTTTATTGCCTAAATCAAAGGATTATTACTCCTGAAGTACGGGTTTCACACTTTTAGATTTTTAAAGGAAGATGTCTATTTTTCGCAAATAAATGAAAAGTGAAAATTTTCAAGCGCGCGAAAACGCGACGGCTAACTATGAATGCTGGGAAAAGCCCGGGTGACGCCATTCTGGCTCCCGCTGCCGCAAAGTGAGGTGACCTTGAGGCGA
Organism: Ischnura elegans; assembly: GCF_921293095.1. Taxonomy (NCBI): domain Eukaryota; kingdom Metazoa; phylum Arthropoda; class Insecta; order Odonata; family Coenagrionidae; genus Ischnura; species Ischnura elegans. Next base: position 108,334,169 of record NC_060253.1, on the reverse strand, counting down.
GGATATGTGTGCCGCTGCGATGCAGGCTGCTAGCAGGTGGCAGAGTACGCTGTTAGCAGGTAGCGCTTGGCTTAAATAAGGATTATTAATACCTTATCAAACGAAGGAAACTGTCCGACAATGGGCAGTTTTAATAGGTGATTATTAAGAGATATTTCCCTGAGCTCTGTGCCTCATGCATGGATTTGTAATCTCAGACGATGTAAAAGTTCCATCTACTTGTACAGAAACTAAGTCCCTGTGACGTCACGTGGAGTGGCATCGCTTGGGCGCCATACTGGCCTTTTTCGCCTTTTTCAAATGAGGTTAAAATTGGCCTTTAACATTCGTCAAAACTGGAATTTCTAAAACCAAATAATTTGTATATTATGAATACACTAATGGTAACGAATCGTAATCAATGCCTTTCGTTTTCTTTGATGAAGGAAACTACCCTATTTCATCATTGGTACATTGATGTCACGGAAATGTGATTCATTTCCCCGTTAATTTCATTGCGTGAGCGTACATTTAAATTTGTTTAAATATAACTCGATTTGGGTTTCGTATTTCACTAAAAAATAATAAATAAACACCTGTCATTTTTTTCGGATGAGAGTCATTCCAGTTCTTGGAAACTCGTTTTTTTTTTTTACTTCCGGTGGAATTCATATGGTCAACTTATTTCTCTTTCCGTGATATTTTCAGCAATACTTGGGCCGAGAAACTCTCACGGAGGCAAGTTTTCCACTGCGCCATTCAAAATAAATACTTTTTGGCAATTAAGTTAATTTAGCACAATAGTTCACAATCGGAGGTTCATAAAATCATTTTTTGCATCATTGCCACTATTTGCCTATGTCTCCATGGCTTCTGGGTTTCACCGCGTGGGATTTGTTGGTGAAGACAATTTCGCCGGTATTCCAGTCATCTTCCAGCGTGAAGAAACTGGTACCAAATTTCCAGCGAAACTACAATCAACAACAAATCCCGACCAGTGAAAGCCAAAAGCAATGGAGGTATCTTGAAACCAGCGTCGCGGAAAACTACCACTCAATTGCTAACATTCGTTTAAGTGTTAAAATATGTACCAATGCGACAAATTAATATACAAAATATAAAAAACACATCCAATAAATTTAGGAGATCTGAAAGGTATAAAAATTGTTTCTCAAAACAGACAAATAACCTTCCCATCTCCGACTTCAATCAGACATCAAATTCATTTATAATACCCTTACCTCCCACTTCGACAGTCCTGACATTGTTTCCTTCCTCAACATTAGAGTACCTTCCCGCCCCACCCGATCTACTTCTTTACTCCACATTCCTACACCCCGGCTATCTGTAATTAAGCGCTCACTTTTCCACAGGCCTTCCCTTTTAATAAATACTCTACCCGGTGATATTGATCCGTTTGGTCTGACACTTAAAAATTTTACTCACCTGGCATCGCAATAATGACTAGATAGCCGGATAAATGTTTGTTGTTTTCTTTTTTAATCTATTTAAATTTATAATAAATAATTATTATATAATTATTTCATACTCGTTGTTAGAAGTGCACTTTAAATTGGCAGTCTTGCTGTGTGTGTGCCTCTTTGTTAAAATAAAAAAATAAAATAATTTACAATTCAACACATATTTTAAACATATTTCACGACGTTCATCAAATATTTTCCCACGACATAAGTTCCGATCCAATGTATGGTCAGGAGGTGCTCAGTTAGGTACTTGCATTGTCAGAGCACACAACAGATTCTTGCGCGTAAATTATTTGAAAAGAAAATCTTTTTCCTTCATGTCAGCTTGCCACCTTGAAATTTTCTGGGTACTACCAGAGTAGACTATTTTCAGCATTTGTCGGTATCGAAAATACAAAAAAATTTAAAACGCAGAAATTACTAAGATGTTCGTAAGATAATATTTTCAAACATCAACAGCAAGGAAAATTTGACAAGCGCATACTTCATGCACCCCTAATATTTCAAGACAAGAGCACAAATTCAATGCAAGTATTACGTCGCGCGAGAAAAGACTGGTTGAACAGGAGCAGCGAGTTTTCTCAGAGGCAACACAGACTCACAACGGCGCCAAGGGAATCCTAGACTGGACGAAATTTTGCCGGCACGCTGGCGAATCAAATTGATTTTCACGAGCGCCGTGGGTGGTTTGGGGAGTGGGAGATGGATGTTATGGCGATGGAGGGGAGAGGTTAGGAGGTGGGGGGAGAGGGGAGGGGAAGGGGATAGACGGGCCCAGTAATATCGAGGAATGAATGGGGCAGCAATGCAAACGGGGTTGTCCTAGATCATGGTCAAATGGGGCTAGAAATAAAATGGAGAGAGAGAAAGAGAGAGGGAAGTCTTTCGATCCGCAAACCCGGAGCAAGGTTGCGGCGGCGAAGAGGAGGAAAAAAATGTATATCCACGCCCCGCGCCGACGCGTCTCAGGTCAAGGTCGCGACTCGAGAAAGAGTGGAAGGCTATAAGCAACTCCATCCATCCTTGGCACAACCGCATAGGAATGAATGCTCGTCGCTTCGATTTCACTATGCAAAGATTGCAAGGTCACAACAACTTTTTCGAGAAATTCGCTGTACCTACATAATTGGACTTCCTGAATACAAAAAATGTACTCAAAACATCTTACCAATCATAAATGTTGCTCAATAATTTTTATTTTCAGAGCATTTCAATCCTTTATAGCGGGAGGAATCTAACGATTAACAACGAAGGACGATCACAAACGTCTATGCCCCACCCAGGCAAGACTCGAACCGGCGACCTTCGGTTTGACAGGCGAGGAATTTACCCCGCGACCACCGTACAAATGGTGAAAATTCAGACTTCCTTCTTCCATTAACTCCTATGCCAAACGTGTTACAAATTTTGATCCTTTTTTTCATCCCTCATCCATCTTGCACCATCACTATCGTAATTTTCCCCCTATTACTCACACCACCCGATGAAATTTACTATTCTTTGTTATTTATTTGTAAATACTGTTGAATATTTTTTGTTCAGTATTGGTTACTTTGTTTAATATTATTAAATTGTTTCTCCTGTTATTTTGAGTCCTCTGTAATTTGTCTCGAGCTCTTTTTGGCTTGGATTAAATAAATAAATTATATGTTATATAAAAGCTTTTGGACTACGTCGCCGCGTCAATTTTTGGATGGACCCAACGTTTCCCGACCGATGCTGGTCGCCTTCTCAAGGGAATCTGAACATAGCAGAAGATATGGAGGCAAAATTCCCGATGGCCAAGGGATGGGTGCGTGGACCCATGAACGATCTATTCTCTCTCTTTGAGTTCCACGGGAAGTTGGAAAAGTAGGCGAGACGCTTTTGATCATAATATTTCCAGTAAATTATAAGTTTGGAACAAAATGGATGGTTCAATCAGAATATAAAGGAAATAGAACGACAATATTATAAAATTTGGGGGTTTTTCGGATGATGGGCGATTACTGTGGCGGTGTGCATGTGGTGGTCCTCTTGCATGCTGCAAGTTAGTGATTTGTTACCCCCTGCCAAACACCCTAGAGGTGCCTCGCAGGGTATTACGTAGATGTACTGCTGTGTGTTTGTGCGTGTGAGAGAGAGCGCCGTGAGCACAAAGAAATTTTCCGCAAGGGGAAAAGAGCGGCTTTGCCATGGTAACAGAGAAACCACGGGGTGGAAGATAGTAGTGTATATTTGGTTCCACATTCAATGAATGTATCCGTTCACTGAGTACGTATTCCATTGAGGAGGAGAAATTCCAAGGGGTACGAATGATTTTTTTCTAAAAAGAGTTAGGTACACAAATTAGGTAAAGAAAAGATACGAGACCAACAAGATATTTATTACTGTATTTAATTTTTCCACTCGACGTCAGCACAGTACAGAGACTCACTCGTATCCCCAGGCCGCCAGTATATTGTACATCACTTCTATCGATGGAGTGGTTTCCTATTATTTTTTAATTTCCTAAATCGAAAGATTATTACCCCTGGAGTACGTATTTCACGCTTTTAGATTTTTAAATGACGGTATCTATTTTTCGCGATTAAATGAAGAGTGAAAATTTTCAAGCGCGCGAAAACGCGACGGCTAGGTATGAATGCTGGGAAAAGCCCGTGTAACGCCATTCTGGTTCCCGCTGCCGCCTTGTGAGGTGACCTTGGGCTAGGCTTTGAGCGCTGATATGACGCAGGAAGCTAGCAGGTAGCAGAGTACCCTGTTAGCTTCCTGCAGGTAGCGCTTGGCTTAAATAAGGATTATTAATACCTTATAAACGAAGGAAACTTTCCAACCATAGGCAGTTTTTGTAGGTGATTATTAAGAGATGTTTCGCTGAGCTGTGTGCCTCATGCATGCATTGGTAATCTCAGACGATGTAAAACTCCTATCTACTCGTTTAGAAACTAGGTCCCATTGACGTCACGTGGAGTGGCATCGCATGGGCGCCAATCTGGCCTTTTTTAGATGAGGTTAAAATTGACCATTTAAATTCGTCTGAAATGTGAGTTGTTAAACCAAATAATTGGAATATTATGAATACACTAATGGTGGGTAACGAATCGCAATCAATGCCTTTCGTTTTCTTTGATGAAGGAAATTACCCTATTTCTGTACCTGTGAACTCTGTTTAAAAAAAACCAATTGCACCTCTTGGATCTTCAACCCATCATATAATGTGGGTCTAAACATACATCCCAAGAAGACTCATCTCCCATGCAGGTACTATCTATCCTCTTAATCATCATCATCATCATAAGTCAACAATCCTAGGATTGGTTTGACGCAGCTCTCTATTCCGTTAGTCTTTTCATAGCAACGTACTTCTTCTCTTCTACATCCTTCGTAACCAGACCTACGTAACTCACTCGGGGCTGTCCTTGCCCTTCTTCCCTTCTACTTATCCTTCTACATCCTCATTACTTACTCGGTCGATCCATTTTATCCTCTACATTCATCGTTACCACCTCATCTGCAGCTGTCAACGTCCAAGACTCGCTTCTTTAGAGGAACATGCTGCATGTGAAGCATCTAATGAATTTTTTCCTCACTCCTATATTTACAGCCTTCCTTTCGTAGAAAGTCCTCCTCGCCTGTGCTATTCTACTGACTATTTCTTTTATGCTTCGTCCATCGTTGGTATTTGGAATTCCGAGGTAACAAAACTCTTTCACCTTCATGCTTTTGTTTCCCTAGCACTATCTTTTGCTGCATATTAATATTTTAGTCTTTAACTACATAAGTAGTATTATCAATATTGGAGGAGTATATGCTTCGCGCAATAGCTGTTTGTTATACGAACTTTTGCGTATAATTTTCGAACTTGGGAGGAGGATAGATAGCCATTGCGATTTACGAACACCCACTTTTGGCAGGGGGTGATCAATCACCAGCATGCAATTGGACTCCCACATGCACACCACACGGTCCAAAAAACGTCACGTATACTAACAGATTATTCTACCCTTAGCTGTTAGAAATAATAATAAAATTAATAAACATGCATTAAGTTTTACATAGGTTAGTAGGCTACACTACAAGTCATCTAATCTATTTATGAGTTCAATCGCTGCCGTTATAATCTCGTATTGATCGTGGAAAAAAAGACATTCTGAATATGTCTGTTCTACAATCTATCTCTCTTATTTTATTTATACGATCTGATCTGCCGTAGTATGTTGGCGTCCGTAAGATATGGCTAACTTCGTTAGAAAAGACACTGTTCTTGAATTTATCTAAAAGGTTTAGTCTATTTTTCAATCTACGGTCTGACAGAGATCCCCATTCGAGTTTATCTTAGAGGTCAGTTACACTAACAATACTATCGTAACGACCTTTCACGTACCTGGCAGCTCTTCTTTGCACGCGTTCTAACTCTGTTATTAAGCCTTCTTCATGAGGGTCCCAAACACTGGCAGCGTATTCCTAATGTGGCCTTACGAGGGAAAAGTAGCTCATTTCTCTCACTTTGTCGTCGCACTTTCCTAATATTCTTTTAACAAAACTCATTTTACGATTAGCTTGACGGGTTATTTCTCGAACATGTTTATTCCACGATAGATCATTATTGAGTCTAACTCCTAGATATTTCACGGATTCAACAGTCTCTTAATTGAAATCTCTCCATAGTTGAATAGGTAGAAGTGGTATTGAGATTTAGGGTGCTTCGACGCCTAGGTCATTTTGCACTATTGTTGAATAGAATTCTATCGGTACGATATTCCATCGGATAAGTTTATACGGAGCATTTAGAGAAATATCGCGGCATATCTTCCCTGTCGTCATGGACTTCCCTTTTCAATTCCCAGTAGGCCCTCATCCCTTCCATTTTTCTCAATGAAACTTATTCTTTTCCCTCTCCCCTTCCCCCATTAACTAACAGTCTTCCATCTAACACGGATTTTATACACCCTCCCTGTTAAATTGTAGAAAGAGTAGCATAGTAAAAAATATCATAATACGTAGTGAATTATTGTCAATTCAGGGATCTCTGAAAACATCTAAAATAGGTTGAGACATTGCTACTACCTTCATCTCTAAAAAAAACATGAATTTAAGAGTTGCATTTTGATGCATTAGGTTAAACAATTAGGGCTATATGCATAATCAAGTGCCCACGTTCTTCCTCGGCTGACTTATACGAGGGTAGGTAGACCTTGAGACATTTAAACTCAAACTGGGTAACCAAAAGTTGCCACATTAGAACTAAGAAATGCCGCTAATAACTTTTCCCATTACTTTTCATCTTTTAAAATGATCATTTATTCATCATATTAAAGCCAGGTAAATCAGGTTTACGACTATAGTTTATAGAATATAATTTAGAGAGTATATTGGTAGCATGAAGGATTGAGCGTTATTTAATATATTAAAAATACCTTAAACTCCCCATTAATCTCTTACTCTCCCACTGCTACCTTATACTTTAATCAGGGACCATTTTATATGTTTATTTGAGTGAGCAAGCATTTAGCCAGACTCATGTATTTCATGAGTGAGAACTCGCCTGTGAGTTGTGAATTATTATTTCTTCTTATGCTGTTTTAATTTATAACATGACTTGATTAGTTTGTCATTGACAAACTGAAATAGTGGAGCATATTTTTTAAAACTATATAGCAATCTTCACCTTTCGATGACTAAAACTAATCATTGAACTCCGATCCCGTCGTTAGTGGACCTAAAAATTGAATTTCATATCAGAGTTTCAAGACATACCTATGTGGTGTGACATAGTTGTCAGTTATTTTTTATCATCAATTTTCGATATTCATTGATAGTTGATGTCTGATTTTTTGGAGGAATATTATTGTTTATCCAGGAAACTGGTGCTAATTATAAATATTATATTCAATTTATGAAATTCCCTGACGACTTTTCGATGGTTTATTCGATTCCTAAAATATCGATAGAAAGTAATATACGATGTCTGTTTACGAACTAAAAATTCGTCTTCGAATCTTTGATGGCCAAAATAATTCATGAATATTTCGGTTACTTATGGAGACAGAAAGATATAGACAAGAGGGGGATCGGGTTGGTGTGGTGGCTAGAGTGTTGGCCTCCCATCCCGTGGGCTCGGGTTCAAATCTCAGCAGTGGCAGAGAATTTTCAGAGACTGCCCGATCCCTGCTTGAATAATGTGTGGATGACATTTCAAGCGCAACACTCCGTCCGTCGGATGGGACGTCAAGCCGTGGTCCCCTTGGCGCCTTTCGTTAAGAGCAGGCTAATGCCGACGCCAGGTTTCTCTCCACCCTCCCTTCCATACCCTTCCCTCACGGCGCAAATGACCTCAGCTGTCGGTCCCCAAAATACCATTCCAAGAGATAGAGGAGCGTCGAAGTGGTAAGCATGTTGGGCGAGGAGAGGAGAGGGTTCACTTATTGGGTGCACACATCGAAAGGTGCATTCAGCAGAAACAACAAATCAAATAGAATCAACAACCTTTAAATATGCACCCAACAAGTGAAATTAAAACAAATGAACAACCATACAAATTAATTCTTTTGGCGTGAGAAAAAATGCGTTAACATTCGAATTCAACCAACTCGACTGCTAAATTAACTTTTTTCGATTTTTACATTAATATTTCTAGTTCCAGTAAAGTTGATGATTGCATTTCATTCGTGCACGCAGCACCATTCCACATGTTGCCACTAACCAGCGCCAAAATTATATCATAAGTTTTGTTTCTCCCGTAGATTGGTTCCTCTATCTTTTCACTGTACAAGCAACTAATATTTAAAATTTCCGTTGTTTCTCATATCACCAACAAGATTAAAAAATAATGAATCCATTAACTTCAGAATGAATCGGAAGAATAATCACTCCTAATGATTGCGTATGTAACTCATTTGAAATAGTCGAGCGGCTTGGAATTTAATATCCATGCTTAGGACGTAGGTCGTTGCTTTCAAAAGAACGAGACATTTTGTGGACTAAATATACTTTTTCATTTCCGAAAATATCAATTTACGAATAGAACTCGGTCTTGTCAATGAGGAAATAGTATTTTATTTATAACTAGATGTGTAAATAATTTGAAATATTCTAGCAGCGTGGATCTACCTTGGAGTATTATTTTTTTTTTAATGAACCTCGTGCAACTTTTCATTTCGGTAAAGATCCAGCCATGGATGGTACTTGAGATCAATCATCGTAGAAAGAGTATTTCTTTTTTAACGACGAAAATCCATCACAACAGCAGCAGCACTAAGCATTCTTCTCCCGTGAAGATTCACGCTCCGCATTAACGCCACGCTCTTGCGATTTCGCTCGCTTGGACGCGTCTGACGAGGCCCACGATCGATCAGAGGCGACATTTATAATGGATGGATGCTTCGGAAGAGAATGCAAGGATAGAGAGCGGAAGGGAGGATTTCCGATGGTGCGATCTCCACGTCGAGGCGACGCGTTGCAGCGCTTCGAAATTTTGAACGCGAAGCTCGATAAAGCTCTGGGGAATGACTCGAGTGCGACGAGTTTTTTTTTTTATTTTCTCTCTCCACTTTTTTTCCATTCCCCCTAAACTCTTTCCCTCCCTCTGCTACCTTCTCTACGTCCTTTGGGTTACTCCTTCCGCTCACCCCTCCGTGATTTTTCACTCGACTTTTTTATTCGCGTTTACATCGCCGGGAAGGTGGGTTCAGTGAGGAGCGTGGGAGAAAAGGGCGGCGAAGGGAGACGGAGGGGAAGAGACGAGTGCTTGAAAAATCGATGGCGCTAGATAGGAGCCTTGCGGTACACGCTCCTCTGGTTGCGAATGCGAGACTGCGATCAACGGGCTTCCATCTAAGCACGCTCGATGGCGACGATGGATGGGTAAGAATGCGCTGTAATCCGGCATTCACTTTCCTTTACGTACCTGACTTCATTCTTGGTATTTGTAGTGGTACCCATAAGTTAAATGCAACCGAGAGGAAACGATTGCGGTAATGCCGAATAATGCCAACGCAATAAACTCAACGCAGAGCTTACTTGAGATGTGAGGTTATTTTTGATAGAAATGCTAAGTTACGATAGGGAAAAACAAAACGCAAGGGATGTGATAACGACGTTGAAACCTACTAAACCAGGTAGACGGAGGCCAATTTCTATCTCTGCTTTTTGTGCTTCATCCCATGTTAGACATATAAGCGCATTAAATCATATCTCTGAAGATCAGCGCTGAGAGATAGAGGAAGACATAAGAGAGAATTGCCTGGAAAAAATCGACGGCGACAGAAATAAGTTGCGTGGTGCGATCCTCTAGTTACGAATGCACGTCGTCGCAAACTACGACGCACGGGCTTGGATTCAAGCACGCTTGATGAAAAGGATGGATACCAGAGACAATGAATGCATTGCACTTGTGCGCAAACTTTTCTTTCGGTTACTGACTAGAGTCTTGGTTCTTATTTGTAGAGGCTACGAAGCCCTAGGCGGAACCGAGAGGAATTGTTTACGGCCTTACTATTACCGAATATAATGAACGCTATGGATTCTACCCAGAGCTTACTTGACTACTGAAGCTATATTTGGACAAAAAAAGTAATTAAAAATAAGAAAAAATATGCATCTCAAATGATAGGCACTCGCAATATAAGAACATACTTTGAACGGAATGAAAGAAATTCTAGCACAGGATTTAATGTTTATTAGTGTTAATTAAGGTAAAATTATAACAGACTCAAAAACTGATGAATATTTATCCTCACTCCACATTAATGTACCTAATAAATACTGTTAGACTGTGAAAAGTTTCAACCTGTATCTCCTTGTAGTGATCCATTCCACCATAAACAAAGAACTACAAAAAATCTCCTTTCTGTGAATATAAAAACGCTTCTTCAAGACTCTGGATGGCTAAGAATACTCTGCACGCTCGCGTGCACAATTTCATTACCGTACTTGATCATCGGTACTATTTATGGAGATATGAAACTGCTAAACATGACCGGGATGAAATACGAACGGCCTTCGTTATACCAAGTATAGAGAATGTGATTATTTCAAAAAGGAGTTTATTTGACACGAGAAAACACTAGAAGATAGAAAAAACAAATAACAAATAGGTTCAAATGACATATATAAATAAGGCCCTTAACTTAGAATTTCCAGGTGGAGAATGTTCACCTAACTGCTCCAAGGATAGCTGGAACGTGTAAATAAGTAGAATAGGATCTAAATATAAAGGTGTACTGCAATCTTAACAATATGTCCACAAAACACAGCATCCTTGACGATGTAGAGTATCACCAGCCACATAATTGCGCGGATCACTGGCGGAACCAAAATGTTGCTGAATGCAAGATGGGGAGGAACACCCCCAGATGACCATTCATCCCAGAATTATTTCGCGGGGTTTTTGTACCTACATATAGACGTAATTTTAAAAATTTATCGTGAGTGTCTCTTCTCAAGTTTCTCTAACTTTCCTTGGTAAATAATCCCGTCCACACGGTGATAACGAACTGATATATTGGTTTCACAGGTATATGATTCATAGCTAATTGTTTAAACGTCCTCGGGGGAGGCGTTTGATAGTAAAATTTGGATTAAGCTTCCCCTTTCCTCGATATGTTATATATTCCCCCTTTTTTCGTCGATGTGATTGTTCAAGCTATCTCTCTGTCAAAAGTATGCCATGGTATTCAAAGCGAGTTTCATTCATTTATCGCGATATTACATCTGACGTTGATGTCTTATATCTACATTTTACCCTAAAAGCCACCTCAATGGTGTGTGGCAGGGGGTATATACACTATCATGCAGCATGCAATACGCTACGTATTCCTAGTCATCGAAAAAAAGGCTATAATAAATGTGCATGCCAGCACGCGGTATGAGCTCTCACGGATAACGCACTGCTCCATGCAAGTTGGCGCCAACCATGAAAAAAATACTAGTGAGTGAATAAAGATTAGTGAGTGAATGAATACTCATGCAGCTGCACAAAAATAGTAAACTAGGCGAAGAGGAAAACAAGGACCATCAAACCCAAGCCAGAAAAAGGAAAAAATACACGCATTTGATGGACCTAGCTAGTGCAGAGATTAATCTACATCTACATAATACCCTGCGAGCCACCTGTAGGGTGTTTGGCAGGGGGTTACAAATCACCAACATGCAGCATGCAAGCGGACCGCCTCATGCACACCGCACGGTCCAAAAAATGTCAAGCATACTAACAAATAATATTACCACATGCTGTTAGAAATGATAATAAAATTCAGAAACATGCATTAAGTTTTATATAAGTAAGTAGGCTACACTACAAGTCATCTAATCTATTTGTGATTTCTAACGCTGACGTTATAATCTCTTATCGATCGTGGAAAAAAAGACATTCTGAATCTGTCTGTTCTACAATCTATCTTTCTTATTTTATTTATACGATCTGATCTGCCGTAGTATGTTGGCGTCCGTAAGATATGGCTAACTTCGTTAGAAAAGACACTGCTCGTGAATTCATCTAAATGGTTTAGTCTATTAATGACATAGATGGCACATCTGTTACAGTGCATGGTAGCCCTGGGAAAGAACGGCATATTACATCTCTCCGCTCCAAAGTTTATTTCTTTAATCTTCCTCAAGTGATCTATTATCGCACCAAATACGATAGTCGCAAATGCTTGGATCCAAGGGTTGGGACTAGAACTTAATCTCAGCAACTGCAAGGCGGTGCACTTTTTGCACAGGACCTCTAAACTGTCCCATCCTTAGAGAGAATATGGAGTAAATACAAATTCTGATAAAATCTAACATCTGGAAGTTACGATAACTTCAGTCTTTTGAAAACCTTGAGTAGAAAACTGCAAGAAAGCCGCTTAAATTCGATGGAAAATTGCAATTTTTGCACCAAGTTTATTTATATTGTGTCAGAGGTGTCCTTGCCTGCCTAACAAGAGGTCGCGGGTTCGAGTCCCGCATGCTTTGCTCCTATCCAGGGAATGGTTGTTCGCGTAATTTAAAATTGTTTAATTGCTGTTTAATCGATGTTTAATATCATATAGAGCTGTTTTTGTGGTAAAGGATTATATAAACAATAATGATAATAAATAGGGATGGTCGGATCGGATGCCTCGGATCCAAAGTCGCGGAAGACATCGGATCTGGATCCGAAATTTTTAATAATATGTAGCTTCAGTGAATGCAAACTCCATAAGGGTGGAAAGAGTTCCGATTTTCTCTTCGAATGTGCCGTCGCATGCGATTCTTGTCCTACTCATGAACCGTTTTGTTTAAAAGCTCTCGCAGAGGTTACGTAGGAGAATTTCAGCCGTGGAAAATAAAAATAGCAAAATACGACTGGCACGTAGTGTGACTCTTCCCAAGAGATTAAACAATCATCGGGGAAATCTCAGCGTCGAGAATTTGAAAATGCCTTTGGATCCGAAAATATCCGATCCGAAAGATCCGGCTCCGAAAATCAAGGATTAGATCCGAAAAAAACCCTGGATCCGTCCATCCCTGATATTAAAACTTTTTGCCCGTTGCTGGATTCTCGCAGTTCATCGTGACGGTGAAGACGTGCTTCCCCTTCTTCTGGGTAGATGGCGCTCGCCGAGACGAAGGCCCGTGCAGGACAACAACCCAAGTCGGGGATGAGGACTTCACTTGTGTCTGGAGGGCGGACGGCGCGCGCGGCGGTCTCAGCGTTGCCTGCGGTCGTCAGCGCTCTTTACCGTTACCGGCGTCACCCATCCCCTCCAAAGGACAACACAAATCCCACTGCACTTCTCCTCACACGGTTGCCAAATCTACGCGGTAGCGGCGCTTCCCTATCCCCCGGTGACAAATGCGAGTAATATCCCCGAAAAATCATTCGTCATGCCGGCACACTCTGAGGGGTCACCAAGGTTCAAACCATCTATGAGGAACTGTTCGTTCCTTAAAAAGAAACGATAAATTGCACACCAGATATTGCTGACATGAAAGTGATCTTTTAAGTCTTCAAATAATGCAGCAAAAGATTCGAGTTAGGGGCAAGGTAAAATGTTCACTGCATTACGGCAGGAAACGTATTGGACGTATCCTTTGTCATAAATATTTGTATATCAGACATTGGAAGAGATCAGGAGACCAAGCGTAAGTCAGTAAATTCGACGAATAGTGCTTCATTTGAACGATGGTTTCATTATAATACCTATTTATTTAACACAACTGATAACTCGCAATAGCAGACCGGCCCAGGCCATAACACAAATATCCCCAAGGAAACAAAACAAGAGCATTTCACCTCGCGTATTTCAGAGGAAAACGTTTCAATGAAGCGGCTTCTAAGAATTCACCACTTCTTTTCGCAAGAGTCCTTCCTCTTCAAAGTTCCCAAAACATTGGCCTTGCTCCCTTTAACTGGAAATATTCCCTAATCCCACCCGCTCCTCTGGTACATATAAGGCGACGCTACAGAGGCAAGAGAGGCTCGCGTTGTTCGATGTTTGTTTTTACATCAATCTTCTATATTATTTCTGCTGTATAGATACCTTTTTCACAACTTATACGCAACCAAACTCTACAAATGAGGTACCAAAATGCACAAAATTTATCAGAGAACATGCGACGGCATATCGTACTTCCTAAAATTGCAATTGTTTCCTAAAATTGGTTTTTAAATAATTTATAAAAAAACAAAAACCGGTAAATATTCCTGACGTTGACGGCGCACAAACTGAAAAATTTGTTCATTTGCAACAATATCTCGCATTCTTTAAATAACTTTTATCAAAATGCGGCTGATTCCACATTCAAGTCTCCTGTTGATACGTAAGTATGAGTCATCAAGTGCGTTTAACAGAGGATAGTGTAATTACTTCCAATGTTGTGTTTAAAGAGGTCCTCTGACCTCAATTGGTACATGAACATTCCAATTAAATTTGTACATAACCCCCTGCCTTTTTTTCTACATTTTAAAATTAGAAACGCGCCTATCCCTCTGTGGACATTGAAAAGAGCGGGGGAAGCCCGCTGGGAGCGGGCGCAGCACGCTCGTGATAAAATAATTCCTGGAGTAAAGATCATATATATTATGCAAAAATGTTGTTAGCCAATTTTTCAGTTTATTGAAAACCTTCATCTGGGCTTAGTTTGGCTCATATTTGTTTGTTTTTTTTTACATTTTGATGATGAAGATAAGTTGCTGAAAACGGACAAATTAGAAATACCGATAAACCGCGTTGTGTCGTGTGCGTAATGCCTCGTTCAGATTACGATTGTAACAGCAATCGTTGGAAGTATCGTGCATTCACACGACGATTGTTAAAACCTGTGCTGCACTCTAGTGCTGATATCTAAAGTGTACGGGAAATTGACGGTTAGCAAAGCTGTTGAGGTATGCAGGGTCAAGATATTACTGTGTTCAACGTGTATTTACCGAATAATTTTCTTCCGCCCGTATTCTTTCTTCCTAGGACAAATCCATGAAAAAAATAGAGCGAAGAGAGCTTCACGAGCTTTTCCTCTTTCTAAGCGCCTAACGATCGTAAAGTGGCAACGTTCGGAACTACGTGAACTATTGTCGGAACATGCATTCACACGGCTATTTCGGCCAACTATCGTTGGGACGATCGCTCGGACAATAGTAATGTGAGCGAGGCATAACGCCCATAATAATAATTTTAGTTCTTTCTTGCCGAGGAAAAGTTCCACAATGTAAGCCAGACGATGGTTAAAGAATGATAATGCATGAAGGCAATCGTAACGGGCTTAAAAACCCAAGTACCCAGCAAGGAAAAACTGATTTCCATCAGATTTGAAACTGATTTCCAACAGGTTTGACGCACTGATTTCCTTCTCCTTTGAATCTGTTTTGAAAATTGAAACAGCTGGAAATCAGTAGGAAGACAGTGGGAAATCAGTTGTGAAGGTCCAACATGGCGGCTGTTTTCCTACTCATTTCCATGAATGTGGTTTGACTCTGGTTTCCACTGTTCAACAGATTTGAATCCGGTTTCCCCGTTTAAGCTATTTCGAATCTGTTTTCCACCTTCATACCTATCTGAATCTTGTTTGCGACTCGATTCTCACCTCCTATGACCTGCTGATGCATAAGTTAACTTCGGATACATGAGTTAACTGCTGATACCCGAGGCGGAAATAATTATTTCCGCCAATTCCAAGTTTCGCAGAGCTGCACTCAACCAACGTTTCTAACTTCACATACTACATCTCTATCATCAATCTGGATGTAGACTCAGCTGAAAAAAGTTTACAAAATACAGCCTAACAAAATGAACTTCATGTAAGTAATGTAACTTCATTCACTTCGAGGAGAAAATATTCTTGATTTATTAGCGACAAATATACCACATCAGGTAATAAACGTTGGCACTGTCGAAGGAATAAGTGACCATAGGGTAGTAACTGCAAAGTTTTCTCTAAATACCGCTGTAAACTTTAAAAAAGAGCGTAAAGTTTTCATTTTTAAAAGAGCTAATTTTGATGGGTTTAAGAGTCATGTGAAAAATGCTTTCCCCGAGTTTCAAGAATCAGTATTAAAGTTAAATGTAGAGAATACTTGGAAAGCTTTTCTTTCGCTCGTAACTTCGGGAATAAATAGCTACATCCCTAGTAAAATAGTAAAAGAAGGCAGCGAACCGAGATGGTACGACGCGGAAGTGAGAAAATCATTGAGGCGACAGAGAGCGTGTCATGCTAAAATGAAAAAAGTCAGCACGGATTTATCCGCTAATGAACGCGAGCTAATAATTAAAAAATATAGGATGACTAAAGCCGCCACGAAGGAAGCGTTCAGGAATGCGTTCACGAATTTTAAAAGAAAAACACTAGTAGAGCAGTTACAGGATAACCCAAAAGCATTTTGGTCATATGTTAGGGAAGTTCAAGGTAAACGATCTACCGTATGTTCGCTGAGAAACGACAATGGAGATGTGTTGACAAGCAGTTACGATAAAGCCAATTTATTAAATTCCTACTTTAAGAGCGTGTTCACGGAGCCTTCCGAAAACTCACCCGAGACCGATGACAATCCCTGTATTCATAAGATGCCAGCTATTGACATTAGTACGCTCGGAATAGAAAATATATTGAAATCGCTTAGTCCAAATAAATCACCTGGTCCAGACGAAATCCCTTCTCGCGTATATAAAGAACTAGCCTCAGAACTTGCCCCCTACTTGCAGTTAATATTCAGTAAATCCATCAAGCAACACGAAGTACCTAATGACTGGAAAATCGCTAATGTAACGCCTATATTTAAAAGTGGAGACAAGGAACAGCCATCTAATTACAGGCCGATATCTTTAACGTCCATCTCTTGCAAAGTCCTTGAACACATCGTAGTCAGCTCGGTAATGAAACACCTAGACGCGCAAAACTTATTAATGGGAAATCAACATGGATTCAGGAAAAGCAGATCGTGCGAAACTCAGTTAGCGCTTTTCGCCCACGATATTTTAGTCTCCGGGGAAGACAACATTCCAGTAGACGCGATTTTTCTTGATTTCAAAAAGGCATTTGATAAAGTACCCCACGGAAAGTTAATATTAAAACTGAAATCTTATGGTCTAGACGAAGATGTCATTTCCTGGATTAGAGAATTTTTGAGCGACCGCGTCCAAAGAGTAGTATTAGACGGTGAAGTCTCCAATGAGGTTAGAGTCACTTCTGGCGTTCCTCAGGGTAGTGTCATTGGCCCACTCCTATTCCTTCTTTATATAAACGACATTGGCGAAGTAGTGCAGAGTAAGTTACGATTATTTGCAGACGACGCTGTAGTTTACAGAGAAATTCGTTCCAGCAAAGATATAGATGAACTAACGAATGACCTTGCTGCTATCCAAGCTTGGTGCGATGCTTGGCAGTTAGAATTAAATTTGGAAAAATGCGTCGTAATGAATTTCTGGAAGAAGAATAACTCCCTACAGCGTAACTATGTCATTCGGGGCGCGCAGTTAAAGGCAGTTGAATCTGTGAAATATCTAGGGGTTAGACTCAATAATGATCTATCGTGGAATAAACATATTCGAGAAATAACCGGTCAAGCTAATCGTAAAATGGGTTTTGTTAAAAGAATATTAGGAAAGTGCGACGACAAAGTGAGAGAAATTAGCTACTTTTCCCTCGTTAGACCACATTTGGAATACGCTGCCAGTGTTTGGGACCCTCATGAAAAAGGCTCAATAACAGAGTTAGAACGCGTGCAAAGAAGAGCTGCCAGGTATGTGAAAGGTCGTTACGATAGTCTTGTTAGTGTAACTGACCTCTTACATAAACTCGGATGGGAATCTCTGTCGGACCGTAGATTGAAAAATAGACTAAACCTTTTAGATAAATTCAAGAGCAGTGTCTTTTCTGACGAAGTTAACCATATCTTGCGGACGCCAACGTACTACGGAAGATCAGATCATATAAATAAAATAAGAGAGATAGATTGCAGAACAGACAGATTCCGAATGTCATTTTTTCCACGATCAATAAGAGATTATAACGGCAGCAATAGAACGCGTAAATAGATTGCATGACTTGTAGTGTAGCCTACTAACCTATGTAAAACTTACTGCATGTTTCTGAATTTCTATTCTATATTCTATTTCTAACAGCATATAGTAGTATAGTTTGTTATTATACGGGACGTTTCTTGGACGGTGTGGTGTGCATGTGGGAGTCCAAATGCATGCTGCATGCTGGTGATTGATCACCCCCTGCCAAACACCCTAGAGGTGGCTCGCAGGGTAATTTGTAGATGTAGATGTAAGTCTCCCACCACAACAAAATAACACAGGCTCTATTAACGTATTTATTAAGTATGCACAAACCCTATTGGAAGTACATATTCAATTGAAAATACATAGTCATCTAATTTGGTAAACTTCTGAGGCAGAATACACTTAAAGTCTCAATTTCATGCGTTAGAAATAATTTAGGGAAACACAGAGTTTACAGATGAAATCTCATTTGAAGGAGAGTTAGACAAACTAGTTGTGCTTTTTGTAATTGTTTATCAGTTCTTGAAAAGTCATCGAAAGGCAAAAGTTTTGCCAAGAGTAACAGAACAGTCACTGCACCAGAACAACAACAACTTACATCAGATTCCACAATCTTGAATTATCGAAGAGCACAAATTTTTCCGTGATTAACAGAAAAATCACAACACTAGAAAATATTTCAGATGCCTTTATGAAACAAAGACTTCTTTACGTGACTTATGAAAATAATTTTGGTACAGCATTAAGCCAACGATATCTGTATGTTACACTACAGAAACTTGCCATTAACGTTTAAATACATGAACACGGTCGTTTCACTTAGCACAAACAAACCAGCAAGATACACAATACTCTGAAAATCCTGCTAGGTTCTCTTCGGCGACGTAACGCAAGTACATATTATACATATTGCATACAAAAATATTAGTAATCGCTCAAAATCTGTTGACACAAGATAAATTATTCAATGAAAACACAAAAGATCGAAATCACATCAGACTTCCACTGTCGCTTGAAGACTGAAGAGATGCACGAATGGCTTAATTCAACGCTGCGGGAATTTAGCACTGGTTAAATAATACTGATATGATTATTTTTTCTCCACGCCCCATTACTTTATCACGAAACAGAACCACAAGCACGTAAACATTCAGAACGGAATCGGCGTATCGGGTTGCTACTTTGGTTTGCTATCTTTTGTAGTTAGGTGGCAGCACTATGCCCGCGCTATATTTTTTTTAAAGGCGAAGACGCAAAGTGAGGTTTAAACGTGCTTAAGCCGTATTAGCCACTTAAATTGCATGCCTGGTGAGTTCCAGCAGGTGAAATGATGCACAATACAAAATGTGGATGATATGTACAGTAATTTTTTTTCATCACCCGTGAATTTTCGCAAGACGGCAAAGTACATATTTCCTCTACGTCATTATTTCTGACCATGATTTTGAACTAAATATACTCATTGACACCTCAGAAGAAGTTATTTTCCAATCAACGCAGTCGTAAAGCCTGTGTGAGATAGATTTTTATAAGACACTCATTCCAAGAGAATTTCAAATTCATTCTACAATTCAACTCTGTTGGAAAGCACTTGAGGAAAACACTTTAAAGCCAATAAATAAGGAAAAGAGTTTCAAATGACATTCAATTCAGTGTCAATACAGTCCGTGTGGAAGACGGCTGGAAACCAGTTACAATGGAAATGAGATTCAAATCACTTCCTTCCATTTCCTGTCCGCTGGAAACCAGTGGAAATCAGTGTCAAGACAGAGTCAAATCAGATTTTAAGGATTCAGATCAGATTCAAATGAGGTTCAAAACTGTTGGAAATCAGTTTTTCTTTCCTGGGTAGGTATAACACTTTCAGCACGAAGGTAAACATTTTAACTTTGCCGTAATCTGAAATTTATTTCGTCGCTTGGGCTTGGAATAGGGTGGTTTCCTATTATTATTTTATTGCCTAAATCGAAAGATTATTATCCTGGAATACGCATTTCACGTTCATAGATTTTTGAATGACGATATCTATATTTCGCGATCAAACGAAAAGTGAAAACTTTCTAGCGCGCGATAAGGCAACGGCTAAGTAGAAATGCTGGGAAAAGTCCGTGTCACGTCACTCTGGTTCCCTATGTCGCAAAGTGAGGTGACCTTGGGGCGACGCTTTGAGCGCTGATACAACGCAGGTTGCTTGCACGTAGCAGAGTACCCTGCTAACGGGTAGCGCTTGGCTTAAGTAAGGATTATTATTACCATATCAAACGAAGGAAACTTTCCGAACTTAGGTAATTTTAATGGGTGATTACTAAGAGATGTTGCCCTGAGCTGTGTGCCTCATGCATGCATTGGTAATCTCAGACGATGTAAAACTCCTATCTACTCGTATAGAAACTAGGTCCCTGTGACGTCACGTGGTGTGGTATCGCATGGGCGCCAATCTGGCCTTTTTTAGATGAGGTTAAAATTGACCATTGCCATTCGTCTGAACCGGTGTTTCTAACACCAAATAATTAATATATTATGAATACACTAATGGTGGGTAACGAATCGCAATCAATGCCTTTCGTTTTCTTTGATGAAGGAAACTACCCTATTAGAACTATTCATTTTAGTGTTGTTGTAAAAATAGTAAAAAATACTTTCCTTAAAAATGGAACCAGAATTTGTGACAGATACAGCAAAATGTATCTACATTTACGAGGTACCGTGCAATACACCACCAGGGTGTGTGACACGGGGTGATTCCATAGCACTCATCGCTCGTTCGCCGGAAACAGGCGAATCTTAAGAAAACAACGCGCGGTCAGACCAGAAACTAAAATATACATGCGTAGAGTCTTCATTTGCATGTACATGATATCATAATAGCCATTACTAGGGAGCATGGCAGGGTAGTGAATATATCTCCCCATCATGGTCTATGTTGCATCTACATGCTGCCACAAACGCATTGGAAATTACGTGGCAGGAGCTAAGGGATACACCATTCATTCATCTACCTACGGCTGTTTTAAAGCCCAGATCAAGAGCTGCATCACAAAATCATATCAAAATTTCAGTAAAGTATATTATTTATCATAATTTCAGATAAAGTAATATTTAACCTTTCTGGCGTCTATAGTAAAATCCTTTGCACATAAAAAATATTTTATACAAAATTAAGCTTCAGCAGAATTCAAGTAATTATAACAGGTTCCTCATCTACTTCCGTTTCACAGAGAGCAGCACTAGCAATCTCTGAATTCGTCAATCAACCTTTTTTCCGTGTTCACTGGCCTTCACCTTTGACCTTCCCAATAAAATCCAATAGCTCCTACGCGAACAAATGAATCACTCGACCCTTTGTTGGTGCGTGAATAGCGGTTGGGCCACAAACATTACCACGCTCCATCATTAAAGATTACGCTGGAAATATGTTCCTTGGAAAACAATGGGTAATCAAACCTGTGTATTCCGGGAGACAGCTTCACTTTTTCCATTTTGCTTCGGGGGAAACGTGAACACATACCGAGACAAGGATGATCCGGAAAAAAAAACTTTTTCAAGTTAAGAGGTAAGTTTTTCCACTCTGACATCTAGCGGGTACATCCATATTTTTAGGAAGAGGCAAAGGGCTCCACAAACATTTCAGCCTGTAGTTCGCAAAAACTATGAAACGGTATTTTCCGCATACGCCGTTAAAACACTCTTTTTAGGGCAATGTAGTATTTTCAATGTAGTGATCGGTTGAATAGCATTACTAACTATTGCGATTCACTCTGGTGATTCGGTAAAATATGACATTTTGCGAGTGCGGCAGCTGATCTAGATAATATGGACGAAACTTTTCGTTCGCAATATTCCGCAAATAAAAAGTTGTCCCGGGAGTAATGAGAGGGCCTCGCGGCGTAGTTACAGTCACAGTTCAAGTTCAGTCAAAACTAATGCCACATGGCTTTAGGGGCCAGCAACTCAGTGAGTCGAAATATTCCTTGTCAGAATTAATGGTAAGCGGACGCACTCCCGACGGATTACTCTTCAAAATTAAATCACTATACATTTCCTTTTACTGCAACTGGTTTCATCGCTGCTGCACCATTATCAGAATTCATAAATAAAAAAATGAATTTATTAATTCACGAATTTTAATTATTAATGTCAACATAGTTAATCCTCAAACCTTCGAAATCATCTTTCATCGAAACGGCTGTTCTTAATTTAAAGCTAAAGAACAAAATACGTAAAGAAAATTATAAATTTAAAAATACTTTCTTGAAACTACCAATTTAATGGTTTCCTCTGTCATCATTGTTAAGCCTCAAACATTCGAAATTATTACGGTTGTTCTTAATTTAGTGTTAAAGATAAAAATACAACAACAAAATTTAATTTAAACTTACTTTCTTGAAACTAACAATTTAGTGGTTTCATCTAATAATATAAGAGAGTAATCTGAACTCCTATCTATGCACGACCTCACCTAAAGGATTATGTTGCGAAAAATGGAACATGTTTCGCTATTGTTACAAATTTAAAATATGTATATACTTTTCTGAAGATATTTAATCGACTGATGGAGACAAAAAATGACAAAACATGTTTGTTCTTTAATTAAGAGCTACAATAAAAATAAAATGTAAGCAGGTCTTGGACTACTTTTTCAGTTATTAACAATAGAATACAAATTATAGTAAAGTCTCGTTAGCTAAATCCAAATGGCGCGATGGCCCGAGGGCTAATTGGAATTTTTTTTTAATTTCCAAATATAAGGATTGAATTATCCATGCTCCGCTTAGCTTTTTTATTCATATTTAATCTCGATGAATATTTTCTATGATGACAAAACATTTCTTCAAATTTCACAGCCAATAAGTAGGTATTTATATTCAATCGCGAAGTTGCAAGTCTACGTCTTTATACAAGAGGATGGTTCTCGCTTAAATATAACCTTTCGTTTTCAATGAACAAAACACGACGCGAGTGTGTCTTCTTTTTTATTTCTCCGACGGCCTAATTTTAATAATTCATTAACGGTCAGCGAGTGTCCAAATTCCACGGCCGCAATCTCGTTTACCTCACAAACAATCACGGGGGGGTTGGTGGGGGTCGCAGTCGGATCCACCCCCCTGCCCCCCTTACTCCCGCCCCCTTACCCCCTTCACCGATTTTCCCCGGAACGGTCGCGCGCGCGAATCCACGGACGCGCTCGCCGTTCTCCCGCATGTGACGAATCAATGCGTGCGGGATATCTGGGTTAATCCCACGGACGGTGAGTGGTGAATGAGTGCGAGAAAAAAAAGGAATGTTGGGCAGCGTGCGGACCCCATTTACGACGCAATCAACGCTCGAGGCTGCGGAAATGTGTTTTGCGAAAAAGAAAACAAAGAGGCGGGAAAAAGAACAAAAAAATAAAACATTTTTTTTCGGCCATTCCCTCTCCATTTGCGCGGAGTGTGTATTAGTTTCAAACATTCAACAAGACATGCATCTCGTGAAAGGTTGTGTAATGTATCCCGGTTCGGCATCTACTTGCACACGGTACCATGAATACCACTCGAGCCCTTTCATAATCGAATTAAAATGTAAAACACTAGCAATGGAGAAAAAGTGATATAAAATTGAATATAATCTTGGAGCTATGCAATGAGAGGAAAATTAATCTTAGTCCGCATTAAAACCAAAAATATGCGATAAATCTGGTCTTAATTCAGAAAAAAGGTGGCTCAGTTAGTGAGGAAGAAAGAGGGAAGGAGGCACTATTCACTGCAAAATTTAATTTAGACATAAACTCTTGAAGTTAAGGCCGCGTATAAAAACATATTTTCCATCGTTTCAGAAAATTATATCCTATTATATGAGACTGAGAGAGGTACAAGAAATACAAAAGTGGTCAAGTATTAAAAAGTAATTAAAACTATAGCTGAAATATTAAAACTAAACAACTTCATAAAAGGTATGTCACATTAATTTTCTTAGGCTTTTGAATATATTAGTTCAAATGTTTTATGAGATTTTTTGTGCACTGTAAAATTAATTTAAATTGACGATGTAAAATGAAACATATTTTCCGGAAATCGAAAAGTCAGAAAAAATGTTTATAAATGACCTAAACTACAAGAAATCGTATTTCAATACAAAAAAGTGATCAATAACAAAAGAAATTCACGTTTAATTTTTTATGTCGAGAGAGCCATCCATGAAATCAAAGAGAGGGCTTCAGAATAAACGGATAATGAAGACATTAGTATGCGGGAATGGAGAGGATATCATGACCAACACTGTCGAGGAAAAAGAACATAGAAGAGGTGAAAGGATCTGCTGCCAATGGAGCCAAATGAACTGCGGTGGCCGCAATCAAGATAAGAATATTCAATAGAATAGATAAGGCCAATCGGACATTCAACACTAAGAAGCCGAAAATACAAGCTTACAAGCAAATTGATTCGAACGTACATATCGATGGCTAAGTTCTAACATCACGTATCTCAAAAATAGCAACTTTTCAGGAGAGCGCAGAAAAAACGATCAATTTTTTTTTCTTATACACTGAAATTAAAAACCAAAAGTTCATAAAACTGTAAAAGAAGCTTTTATTTTCAAACAAAGAGTTGTTTTCTGCTTGTATTTTACTGTTTTAATGATATTACACTTTGTTTAAGATACTTGTCTCAAACCGGCCGAATTTGAGTGTTGTTAGAACTTAGACATCGATATGGAGCATATTTCCTTATGAAGAGAGGCATGGGCGTTGACGAGCAGAAAAGCCAAGAGTGGGATCATCCGAAATGTGGTGCTTCCGAAGAATGATGAAGATAAAATGGACAGCACATCCAATAAAAAACATATTTAAGAATGTATCTTCCTAATTCCCAATCTTTCGTATGATGATGCACGCAAGACTTCAAGAGGGATCTAATATTTCGGTCTTCAATCTTGCTTTCAAGGAAATTTTTATCCGGAGCATGATACTGAAAACGTCTTTGAGCGTTGACGTCGAGTTTCTAACATGTCTTTTATTAATGATCTCACTCGTCCTCATCTACCACTTAGATTTTCCTTTTTATATAAGTTTTCCATTTCATCGATCCTTTTTATCTGTCTCTTTTATAGTCTGATGCTAATCTTTCTTTAGCTCCAAATCTCCGTGTTTATATTTTGAATTAGAATGATGAAAATTGAACGAGAAAAATTAAGTGTATATTCCTCGAATTTTTATCAAGATTTGAGGTAGTCGGGGACAAGAGGTTTTGAAATTTCTATTTCTCATGTTGACTGAAAAAATGAGCTTTGTGTAGCATTACTTCTTGGTTAGAAAAGAATTTTTACCCTTACTTTGCCATATTTAGGGTAAGAATTTACGGAAAAAGGTGTAATAAAAGACAATTAAAGAAAATTCTAAAGGCTCAACATGTGAAGTAAACCCCCTTGGCCCTTCCGTTAAAATTCCATCTCCATTAAAACCTCTAATTACTTTCTACACGTCGAAATTTCAGCTAAACTAACAAATAAGTTTTGGATCTACAGTAACATTTTTAATAATCAAAATACTCCTAATAGAAAAATACAATCTAAATATTTCCTTCTACGAAATCATTCGACTATAAAACTAATGTTACTGTTGATTTGAAAATGCTAGAAAATATGTTAACCAGAATGAAATACTTCGAAGAGGAAAATGCTGTCTTTTCGCTACATCCACGCGGGATATTTTCCGAATTCTTCAGGCTCACGCCAACACTAATCAATGCAGGTTTCCTCGCAATCCTCAGACTTCAATTTTACTTTTGTTCGCTAAAAATACGAAGAAAAATATCGGCTTCTGGGTGCGGCATTATCAATTGATTTCCTGTTTTTATTTTAACGTAAATTCGGATAGCCTCCACAAATTATAAGCTTGATTATTATGCTTCCATTTGCCATTTTTCTAGGTTATAATACACTTATTCAAGACTAATTCAATAGATTTTCACCCATTTTTATCGACCGTAATTTAGGAAAATTGTAAATACGTATTTTACGCAATTATTTTAAAATAAACGGTCATCATTGTTTAGCAGGAAACAGAAGATGCGCTGCAGTTACTAGATGAAGTAATTCAAAGTTGATGATGGATTACGAACAGGAGCAGGATTTATACATATTGCGTGATCACACATTTATTAGAACATAATTAGCTGTTTATTTTATATTTGCTTCTATTACAGGAAAACGGAATCCGTAAATAAACTGTGAAAATTAACGTTTAGCAGCAAGCTTCTCTCCGGAAAGGAGATTCGTGATGTTAATAAAATACTATTGAAGGCAAGCATAAAATATCAAAAACTAGAAAATATACTGCAATAATTGGAAATTCAATGAAGGTATATTATTCACGACGATTAAAATTATATGGATAATACACTCATATAAATGCATTTCCATCCCATATTTACCCTAATTCAATTAATATTTAACTCGTTATCGTTAAATAAGAAGCATTTTTCGCCTACACTTAATCGATAACGTCATAGCCATTTCAGCTGCAAGAAAAATCAGGATCTCGATCGGGATACCTCAAATGACTGCATGTGCATCGTGGATTGAAGCGTTATCGAATTTTGGAAGCAGTACCGCCATTAAAAGACAGGTCAAGGAATGTAACGATGCGGTAATCACATATACGAACTATGACCGAATGATTAGGACGACGACATTTGTTCAAGGCTTGCAATTGGGCTGCATGCAATGCGAATGATAAAATTAGCTGAATCGCCGTGAGCCAAATAATGGTTAGGAGTGAGCAATAGCAAGAGCCGCCAAGCGAGGAGTAAAAAAGCACACTGAAATAATATCTTACGCGTAAATCAAAGCATGCCCCTCGGAATTAGCGGCGCGCGCATTTTATTTAAAGTAATTCAACGACTAAGCCCCTCGGTTCCCAGATTTCATATTTTTGACAACCTGTCGCACTGCGTTTATCTCTAAAGATAACGTTTGACGGGCCCGAAATATATATATTGGAGCATGAGGCCACGGGTATGAAAAAAAATTGAACATTCAAAAGACTCGCACGTAACCGGCACAACACGAGGATAAAGCTCTCGTTTACATTTTTATTTATCGGCCCAAAACTAATCCCCATTTCCCGATCGCGAGGAAAAAAAGGAGATGGCGTCGTCGCTTTTTCGATTAGGGTGCACTTTGAACCTGATCGCGGGATTACGACAAAGCGAACGAGTGGCGTCGCCCGGGTTCGAAGGGGCGTGGGCGAGGCGGAGGGACAGGCAGGGGAAGAAAACGAAAGGGATTTGAATTCCACCCCAAACAATACACGTCAAATCTTCACTCTGACCGAAAGATTAGCACGAGGAAGACCGAATGATTCTCCAATTAGCGCAACCAGAGTAATCGCTAGGTTAGAGTGGTCTAAGGTGAAACTAAGGAACGTAGCCAGGGGGACTGGTCACTAAGCAGACTGTAGAAAACACAGATTCAGAATGAATTTCATTTTCATGAAAAAGGCTGAATAACAGAGTTAGAACGCGTGCAAAGAAGAGCTGCCAGGTATGTGAAAGGTCGTTACGATAGTCTTGTTAGTGTAACTGACCTCTTAGATAAACTAGGATGGGAATCTCTGTCCGGACCGTAGATTGAAAAGTAGACTAAACCTTTTACATAAATTCAAGACCAGTGTCTTAGTTAGCCATATCTTACGGACGCCAACATACTACGGAAGATCAGATCATATAAATAAAATAAGAGAGATAGACTGTAGAACGGACAGAATCAGAATTTCTTTTTTTCCACGGTCAATAAGAGATTATAACGGCAGCAATAGAACTCATAAATAGATTGCAAGACTTGTAGTGTAGCCTACTAACCTATGTAAAACTTAATGCATGTTTCTTAATTTCATTATTATTTCTAACAGCTTATGGTAGTATAATTTGTATGTATTATGTATGTAGTAAGTATGCGTGACGTTTTTTGTACTGCGTGGAGTGCACGTGGGAGTCCAATTGCATACTGCATGCTGGTGATTGATCACCCCCTGCCAAATACCCTAGAGGTGGCTCGCAGGGTATTATTTAGATGTAGATGTAAGCAGGCACTTGGGTATCTATAAGCAGGGCTTCAGCCCTTTCCCCTCCCCCCCTCGCCATTGGGGGTGGTTTCCACCCCTTCTCGAGGGTGGATTTCTTAACGAAGTTACCCGGAAATAGATAATAGGACCAAATTTTTAAAATGTAGATTGAAGTTATTTTTACAGTCACAAGGATCGCAATCGTAAATCTTGAGGAAGGAGCATGAGAATAGGCGCACTCGGATCTAAATGTAGGAACATCGGTGGAGAACAGCCACGTGGCCAGGGGCTTTGGAATCTTCACCTCCCCCCCTCCCCCACAATATTTTTTCACTTGTGACGATTACATGCGCTACTTCTGCTGAGTAGGCCACAAGCCCAGGGGTATCTTACATCTGACACTGCGTTTTTCGATATAGTGATATTTCATACTGGCAGCCAATGGCTTAGGATGAATTTAATATCCACCATTATCAAAACGAAATATGTAGCAAATCTAACGAAACGAATGTGTTTCCGATGCGTGCGAATTGACGTCAAAACATCATAAACCAATGTGTGAAAAATCCACAGGGAGAAAATCATTCAACTTGACCGGGATTCGAACCCGTATCTCCGGCCGAGTGCTTTGGCGAGTTAAGCTACCGAGGCATCATCCTTCCCTATGGAAATCGTGAAACAGTATGAAAAAAATGAAGCACTCCACTGGAAATCGGGAGATCCGGGTTCGAATCCCGGTCAAGGCGAATGATTTTTTTTCTCCGTGGATATTTCGCACAAATTGTGCACTGCGGGTAACTCCCATAAAGTTACCACCGTGGCCATTCTGGGTATACTTAAATCATCATAGGAATCCCGCATACTTACCAACCAAGCACCCCCCGCAGCGAATTTCTGGCTTCGTCCCGGTCAAAGATCGCTAATTTCTAGATTAAAGCTCAACTCATCTAGGGACGTGTGAATATTCAGGGGAGGAGGTCCCTGGCGCAATCCGGAAGAAATGCGATTTATTAAGCGATATGGGGCAGGTAATAGGGTGGTTTCCTATTGTTTTTTTATTGCCTAAATCGAAAGATTATTACTCCTGAAGTACGCATTACGCGCCCTTAGATTTTTGAATGTTAATATCTATTTTTCGATATTAAACGAAAAGTGAAAATTCCCAAGCGCGCGAAAACGCGACGGCTAAGTAGGAATGCTGGGAAAACCCCGTGTGACGTCATTCTGGTTCCGGCTTCCGCCGAGTGAGGTGACCTTGGGGCGAGGCTTTGAGCGCTGATACAACGCAGGTTGCTTGCACGTAGCAGAGTACCCTGCTAACAGGTAGCGCTTGGCTTAAATAAGGATTATTAATACTTTATCAAACGAAGGAAACTTTCCGAACTTAGGATGATTTTTTTGGGTGATTATTAAGAGATGTTTCCCTGAACTCTGTGCCTCA
This sequence comes from Ischnura elegans, assembly GCF_921293095.1. Classification (NCBI taxonomy): domain Eukaryota; kingdom Metazoa; phylum Arthropoda; class Insecta; order Odonata; family Coenagrionidae; genus Ischnura; species Ischnura elegans. The sequence goes on along the minus strand of NC_060253.1, from coordinate 108,304,772 downwards.
TGCATGCATTGGTAAACTCAGACAATGTAAAACTCCTATCTACTCGTACAGAAACTAGGTCCCTGTGACGTCACGTGGAGTGGAATCGCATGGGCGCCAATGTGGCCTTTTTAAATTAAGGCTAAAATTGACCATTGGCATTCGTTTAAACTGGGATTTCTAAAACCAAATAATTTTTATCTTATGAATATATTAATGGTGAGTAACGAATCGCAATCAATGCCTTCCGTTTTCTTTGGTGAAGGAAACTACCCTATTATCGTGTTTGAGGGCAGATGCATGGGCAAGCGCTGTTTCTATCCATGTGCTAGCATTACTAGCTCTGGGTCACCCTGGCACTACCCGCCTTTTTATGTTGAGGTGTTCGACGGCTTCTCACGGGATTTGAACCGGGGATCCTTCGATCAGCACTTATATGCTCTACTCACTAACGCTCCCGCGTTTCTCCCAATTTTCTGCATGATATTTTACTTTCATCTGAGCATAAAATTTTCTCTCTTGTTAGTGCTTGCAAATTCTGCGCTGGGCAACTTAAAGTCAGGCCGGAAAAAGTTACTTAATGTAAGCTTGAAATGTCATTGGTGAATTTTCCTTAATTATGGAATAAATACTTGCAATTTACCACGATTACCCGATAGTCGTGAAAAACTGGAAATATTTATTTCACTATGGAAAAACTCCCCTCTCTCGTGCTTCAAATTTTATGTCGAGACCCACCTCAGACACCATTTCAGGCCTAATGAGCACCTATAGAGGCCTCAGTTTGAATGAAGATTACATCATGATATAATAAAAAATTACTATGCCCAGAGATATCGCAACTTAAGTAGTTCTTAAAGAGATGGAGAGAGTTAAAATTAGAACTCTATTTATGTAAAAAATACTTTATTTCCTTAGAATGAAACTAGACGGAAGAAATGCTTTTGACAAAGCTGTGAAAGGCTGCTAAAAATCGTGTAAGAGTTAAGATTCATCGGCAAGCGAAGGAGAGGGAGGGAGGCAAAAGGATTAGGAGATAGAATGATTGGAGTGATTGAGGATTGAAGACTTAAGTTCAACGTGGGAGAGAAAAGGGTGATTCTTAAAAATACATCATACAAATCTACCATAACCGGTAGAATAACTTTTATAACAACAATAGTATCCCGCGGCGTTTCTCTGCCTTGTAGAGTTATCCGGCAGTGCTGAAAATCATTCCGCAGAAAAAATAGAGTAACAATTCTAAATTTCTTTTTCGTGTTTGATGGCCACGTCCCGATGATCGAATACATTACACTTTTCCTTCTGAACAACCTCAGCTTCACCCATCATAGATACTTTCCATGTCCACTTAACGGGTGGAGGGGGATATTTGGTGGAACCGTGTGACAGGAAACTAGATCGCAGATACACTTATATTCTATGTTCCACAATTTTTTAATAGTCTCACCCAGGTTTCGACAATATACTGACAATAGACAATATGGAAACCTGGGTCAGGCTATTAAAAAATTGTGGAACTTGCAATATTAGTGTATTTGCGATAATGTTTCCTGTGTAGAGGGTATGTAGAAGCAGTGGCGCAGCGAGGGGGGTTTTGGGGGATAAAACCCCCCCAGAGCTCAGAATTTTTTTTAAGTTTAATCCATTTTACTTAATTTTATTGATATTACTAATAGAATAGTGTAAGGATTAATAAAATATCCGTCCGAAAGCCGTAAAACTCACCATTTTGAACCATTTATCTTAAAATTCCGCAATACATATATTAATGACGCACCTACCGATTATCCTGGTGGATATTCCATACCCCCACACACCCCGGTATTAGCTGCACCTAAACCCCCCCCCCCCAGCCTTGATTCCTAGCTGCACCCCTGTGTAGGAGGTATTATATGGCATTCCAAAGGTGATATTTTAAGCAGACCCGCGTGTCTTCCAATATCTCCGACCATCTATATGCGCGAGGACCACCTCCACTGCCGTCAAAATACATTTCTCGCACGGCCAGCCTCGTCTCCGGCACCCGGCTACCCCCACAGAGAGAGAGAGAGAGTGTGTAGGGAGGGGGGGTAGTGGTGGAGGCAGTAGGTATTGATCGGGGCAGTCTGGAAGGGAGCTCCGGTCCTAATGAGGGGAGGGGCGATCCATTGCACATTACGCCGGCTGCCAATTACCATTCTCCGAGGGATGACTACGCTGTGACGAAGGCAAATAGGATTTCTGGCAGGCTGTCCGACGAGGGGGGTCAATAGGAGACGCGAGGGGATGGAGAGGATTTGTTCGGTGGATTCAAAAAGCGAGGGAGGATGCAGAGAACGCCGTTGAAACTTGGAAGGAGGATACCCACTTGGCATGCATGTTCCTGCGTACGATGCCGAAATAACTTCAATGGCCGGTAGATTTTGGTGCATGATTACGAAGTCCTGCGTCCATTCAACAAATCCAACATTTGTACTCACTCATTCAACGATGCAGCGCGTAGATTGATTTGAATAGGTGAGCGTAGAGCTCACCCCGGACCAAGCCAATGTGAAATTCCCATATAAAGCTTCATTTTTTTCACTATTTTAGGGTCTAATTGAAATTTTCATATCAACATCCCCATTAATTCCTCGACACAAATTGCTTCGCTGTGTGCGTCATGAGAAATACTTTCCATCAAGTTCTCAATGACAGTTCTACTTCACCCCTCTGAAAAAGAGAGAAATCCATTTGCTAAATAGTTGATTAAAAATGCAGACACCCGAACGCTAAGCTTTATTCAAAACGACCGACTAAGTGAGGATTCGCCGAGGAGCAGAGGAACGGTGGTTAAACTAGTTAAAATGCCTAGTCGCAATAGAACAATTTTAGGGTCGGTATTGTCACTGAGGACTGACGTTGCAGCGAGGCTTTTATTGGATGAGGCGAGTAAGGAGGGGATTTTGATCCCCTTGACCTTCCAGTCCAACGTTCCCCGGGACATGAGAGAGAGCCGCTCAGCACCCCTGTCAAAAGTTGATGGATATTCAGGGGCGCTGAGGTGACCACAATCAAAACCATGACACTGAAGCGAAAACTGAAGAAAAAGCACCGCATGAAACAAGTCACTCTGCACGCAGTCACGTGAACGGTGCAAAGAAATATACAATTGAAGGATGGAATTCGCCCTGAAAAAAATCATTTGGTCCAGCCGGGATTCGAACCCGGATTTCTAAATTGCCGCTCAAAATGTTACCAGTTTCACCCTCTAAAAATCCACGTTCAACTCCCGGCTGTGTCAAATATTTATGGTCATGGTGTATGACACACAAGCTAGGGAGTTAGCCGCCAGTACAGTGTATTAGTCAATAGGATCTACCCCAAGCCAAAGCTAAATGCAATGCATTATCATCGTAATTCATGCACTAGTAATCTTTTCCCGTGCATTCGTGATTGAAAATGAAACTCAAATCACTAAAATCAGCAATTCTTAATACATAGCTGATTTTGTACGTTACAAATTCAACACATGTGATCAAACATGAGTGAAAGTTGTCTAACGCCTGATTCAATTTTATAGATATCCCACAGGCAGTACTTCGTACTTCACCAGTACATTAAGTCAAGAATCTCAGTTACGTTCCTTGGCGGTTTCTACTCCCAATTCAAAGCATAACTTACCCAATGAGGAACAACTTACCCAGTGCACAACCCAAAGAAACACCAATTCGTTACACATTTAACACTGAAGTGATATAAATTAATTATCATATAGTTGAGATTTTAGTTGTATTATTGTAATAAATATTTACAGGGAAAGAATTTGATTTAGTATATTTAATTAAATTGATGCCCACCTCGTTTTTGGCGTTGAACATGTATGCTGTAACTGAGAAATTGAAATGCGGGACTTTTGGCCAAGGTAGTTTGGTTTATCATTTTACCAAGTATTATTCTACTATTTATTTTACTCGGTTTCCTGTTTGTTCTTCCGGGAAAAATCATGCAACTCAAATTTCGACCATTCCTTATTAACTAGAGCTAAATCAGAACTGCATGATAATGCAATGTTCTTACACTTTTATCGGGATTGGAAGAGTACCTCGAGTAATATTCAGAAATAAAATTAAATATGGCGCTGTAATCGCGGTAGCTGCAATAAATTATCTGTTTGTAAAGCGTAAAGTACTTGCATACTTTTTCTGTAGTTTATCTTCGACAGAACCCTGCGATTAACCATTCCTTTTATGACTTGCTCCGAAAATTGTACATTGCTACGTGAAATTTTCGACTTCGCCCGTAATCTTCTACCGTCTCTATGTTCCAATAAACAATTGAATAAACAAACGTTTGCCACAAAACTATTTAAAATCTAAGGAAAATGTTCAAAAATTGAATTTAGAGATGAAAAGATTTTAAATATAAGAGAAAGTTAGCAACTGCATCATAATACAGTGTTAAGGCACTAATTTCAAGACACTACCCAAAGTAGGTTGGCAAGATGAACAGTTTAATTAGAACCCATTACGATACTCTTGAGGGCTCTTGATGTAACTGTTGAATTAGCTCTTGAGATTTCTTGCCAATTTAAAATAATGGGAACGAAATCGGCCTAGAAATTAATAGGTTAAATAGTTGAAGTTTAAAAAATATAGTGAAGTGAAAGAAAGTAAAGAGAGAGTGAGGAACAGCATAATAATAAAGTATGTTAAGACATCAATTTTAGGGCATCAGGACAAAGCAGGTTTCAAATGTGATTGATGAGAGAGTAAAATAAGTTTTAGAAGTACATTGCAGATATCATAAACGAAAAACGAATGTTCGAATGTAATTTTACATACGCACCGCGATTTTCGTTTTTGATGTCTGAAATGAACTTCTAAAACTTAATTTACTTTCTCATCAATCGCATTTGAAATTTTAAATAATTTCAGGGGCCGTAGACAGTTATCTTCTTCTTTTTAATAAAACGTGGTTTTTATCAAAATGTTATTTTTATACTTTCATATTATTTTTTCTTTTCAATTCGAATAAAAACGTGCGTTTTTTATTAAACTTTAATTTTACCAAAATGGATTATTCATATTCTCACAAGGTCAAATAGCCAGAAAAAGTTTTGAATTATTCCTAGTCGTTGAAATTTTGGCTGCAGCTGAGCGATTCATGCAAGTGGTAATAGCCGAACATGGCGTCTCATACTGCCTCTGAAGAATTAGAAATAGTATAAGAAATAATTTAGTTATGCTCTCTGCCGAAATTTTAAAGCCGATGGCTGATCGGGAAGTCTGAGTTGCAATATGTTTCCCGGAATGAGAAACAGACGGGAAAGCAGCTTCACAAATGCGTGTTAAAATACGTTGACGAGCAGACAAGAAGGAGGGCAGTGGATTAGTAAGAGCGAGACATGAAAAGTGAGGCGAGGAGGCTGAGCGATCCGAAAAACAAATGAAAGGAGAAAGAATCGCCGGCTGCATCCGATTGAACAAAAGCAGGCGGGATGAGTGGCGTCTGTCGTGTCAGCTCCCCTTTAATAGAAAACGCGCCGAGTCCCCCAATTATCGAGCGGCATGTTAATTGTCGTCCGACATCGTGTGGGGTGGAAGGGTGGGGGACATCAGGGAATTGGGAAAGAGACCTTAAAGAGCAGGAACCCGAAAAGAAATGGGCTATTCTTCCACCAATTCTATAGAGTTCTAAAAATAAATAAACCCATATATTTCTCTTTTTAATCCACCACCTACTTCTCGAGATATTCGCGACGAATAACCGTCGGCCTTAACCCGTTCGAAGATGAGTTGATGACGTCACGAACGTATGCCCAGCGTGTATTCACTTCTCCGATACTCATCGAGCTTGTACAATTATCCGCGTGTGGGCCGCGTTGTTGCTTCCAATCATGTAAGCGATTTCTACCTTCAATGATTGGTTCTCCATGGACGATTTAACGAACCAGATATCTAATGAAGTCATCAACACATTAAAAGGGAGCGACAACTTTCGCGATTTTTTTTCCACAATTACGACCCAATGGTTGAATGGTTGGGGATATTTTTCCTCCTTATCTTCCCTTCCATCAGCCGAATTCTTTTGGATTTCAAACTATTGGCCTCAAGTTCTCACTTCATGCACATATAATCGTCTAAAAATGTTTAGAACAGCTATAAAACAATTCAGAATCATCGTTAAAATGTACTTTTAAGATGAAGAAAATTACGCTGATCAACCTAAGACGTCTTTGGTTGATCATCATCATTATTATCATAAAACCAAACGCCCGCCTGATTAAAAAGCATTGAATATACCTAAATTGACGACGTATTTGTTTTCCATTCGTAGTTTTCTTTAGCAATTTCGATACTAATTACAATGTAATCCTAAATATAAAATCCTTGGATTTGTGCGAGGTGGTGTGGCTTTAGTCCATGATATGACGATGTGATAATGAGAGCAAATTTTGCTCATAAATATGTTTTATATCCACTTGGTATAGTACATGTAACTACGTCATCACCCTGACGAAGCTGTTTCATAAAACTCGGGTCGCATTTAAAGTTAACTTTGCGTACAATTTCACCGAATCAATTGAAAATTACAACCATATTTGTAACCACGATCTTTTGCTTACTATTGATAGATATTTCCCCAACACAATTCTATAAGTTGATTTTTGGATTTTAGTTATTCCACATTTTTTATTTTGCTTGAAAAATATTGACCCCAGGATATATAATAACCTTCACATGTATCTACGGGTTGGATATTAATAAAACCCGCAAGGATGTAGAAAAGACACAATTGTATTCTTGCTCAGAGATACCCATTTGATTATCATCATCTCGTTATTCGATGGAATATTCTAAATCAACGCCATTACCAAATCATGGAATAGAAAAGACGCTACCTATGGTTTTATGTTGTATTTCCGTCGGAAGTGCATATTGTATATCGACCGCGCTCAGCAGTCAATTACCACTGCATATAAGATAAGATTGAAGGCAAGAAATAAAAAATAGCGGTAAAAGTTCTAACAGCTGTTTTGCACTACAATCGGTGAATATCGCTAAATTTGAATGAGTACGTAACAATTTCCTTAAATTTAATAACAAAAATAAATGTGGGCATTAACTGGAAATAATAATTACATTAAGGCGTATTATATAACAGTAAAAAACAAAAACAACCGTCGATAAGAGGCATTGGAGTCATGAGGGTAACACGGATATTCATTTGTCGTTAGCATTAATTTACGTAAAAACTGCCAATATTTTTCTCGATGCGTTTTAGAAAGAAAAAATAAGGTTTATTCGATAAGTAAACATCGCTGCGAAGTTCGGTTTGAGATTCTAGGCAATGAATATTATGATAATTCGAAAGGCAGTAGCACCTGCAGCAAGTCACCTCTATGCTCAAGGATGGGGATGGGGAAAAGCCTGGTAATTACAGGCCTATCTCACTTACTTCCATTTCTTGAAAAATCTTGGAACATAATATTTCCAGTTCCATAATGGGTCATCTAGATAGCCAAAATCCGTTAGCACGGATTTAGAAGAGGGAGTTTTAGTGAAACTCAACTCTCTTCGTTCAAGATATCTAAGCCGCGGGTAACAGACATGTTCTAGTCGACGCCAAATTTTTAGACTTCAGAAAGGCGTTTGATAAGGTTCCGCATTTAAATTTGATTCAAAATTTGGAAGCATACTGTATATTTAAGCTCGTAAAAGGTTGGATCAAGAAGTTCTTAAACGATCGAGATCGAAGGATTATTTTGGATGGAGTTAGCTCGGATACTTTACAATTTAACTCAGGTGTACTTCCAAGTACGTGTTATAGGTCCTCTTTTGTTTCGTCTATATTTAAATGACAATACCACCGGGGTCACGAGCAAAATCAACCTTTTCGCAGATGACGTAGTTGTGTACAGAGAAATGTATGGCCATTGCGATGGATTGTATTGAGAAAGGACCTCGCTACCATAAAAGAATGGTGCAGTGCTTGGGAGTTTCAATTAAATCTTGAAAACTGTATAGTCATGAATTTTTGGGAAAAGATATCTTTTCAAGAAGTAGTTACCCCGCTAACAGGACTCCACTATCAGATGCCGAGTTTGTTAAATACTTAGTATGAGGGAAAGCCAACCGTAAACTAGAATTAGTATTACGAATTAACGGTCACTGCCATAGAAATGTGAAAGAGGAAAGTCATATGACTTAAGTAAGGCCTCACTTGGAGTATCCTGCTGGAGTGTGGGACCCTTATGAAGTGGAACTGATAGCTGAAATCAATGGAGTAGGTACAGCGCAGGGCGGCCAGATGCGTTGTGAGTTGCTTCGATAAAAAGTGAAGCGATTCCAGTATGTTAGTGGGAATAGGGTGGTTTCCTACTATTTTTTTATTGCCTAAATCGAAAGATTATTACTCCTGGAGTACGTATTTCACACTTTTAGATTTTTAAATGAAGATATCTATTTTTCGCGATTAAATGAAAAGTGAAAAATTTCAAGCGCGCGAAAACGCGACGCGTAAGTATGAATGCCGGGAAATCTCTCCGTCTGGCTCCCGCTGCCGCCCTGTGAGGTGACCTTGAAGCGAGGCTTAGCGCTGATACGACAGGCTGCTAGCAGGTAGCTGAGTACCCTGCTGGCTGGTAGCGCTTGGCTTAAATAAGGATTACTAATAACTTATCAAACGAGGAAAACTTTCCGACCTTAGCCAGTTTTAATAAGTGATTATTAAGATGTTTCCCTGAGCTCTGCGCCTCATGCATACATTGGTAATCTCAGACGATGAAAAATTCCTATCTGCTCGTATAGCATATAGGTCCCTATGACGTCACGTGGAGTGGCATCGCATGGGCGCCAATCTGGCCTTTTTCAAATAAGGATAAAATTGACCATTGCCATTCGTCTAAACCGGTATTTCTAAAACAAAATAATTTGTATATTATGAATGCACTAATGGTGGGTAACGAATCTTAATCAATGCCTTACGTTTTCTTTGATGAAGGAAACTACCCTATTAGAATGGGAATCTTACAGGAGCGTAGAACCTAGTAAAGCTAAAATTACTCAGTAAGTTCGGAAAAGAGTTTTTCTCGGGCAGCGTAAACACATCCTTCGTTTACCGTCATACTATGATAGACGTGATCGTGTGAAGAAAATAAAGGAAATGCACTGCAAAACAGAGGGATATGAAAACGCCATTCCTTCCTCGTGCTGTTAGGGATGGTACGGTACCCTTGTCTCGATTAGTGAAATTAATGGCTTCACTTGCCAATACGAATAACTGCATGTTTATCTTTTTCTATTATTATCACCTTCCATGGATTTACTACAGGACTCGTACTAACCGTAGGCAAGTTTTGCCTTTTGAATGAATGTCACGTACATTTTGTTAAGGTGCGTAATATTTTTATGTATTGTGTGCATATGGGAATTTTCTTGCATGCTACATGCTGGTGATTTATCACCCCTTACCAAACAACTTAAAGGTATAATGTATGTCTATTAGATGGGTTTTATACTTCTTGGAAAAATATACTGCTAATGTTTCTTCGAGGGAAATGAAAAACCAATAATTACAAAAAACGCAGCAATATTTTGCCGCACGGCCGAAGTTTCCCCACAAGATTTTATCCCCAGCGTTTGTTTGGCATCAACATCTTTCGCGGTGCTTCCTGAATTCAATCGACTCCATTATGCGCTCCACGGAGCCGCTGCATTAAAATCCAAATCATGGAACCGAGCAATAAATAGACATTTGACACCTAGTAACCTCAGTGTCCATTCACGGATTGCATTTTCCCGGGAGATGCATTGGCCGCATAACAAATTCGAATCGCAGCGCAGCTGGTAGCGGAGAAAGGAATCAATGACAGGGCCTCACTCGAGTGGACAATGAAGGGACCAGTGTGAGAGGAGCGTTGCCGATTACAATCCGCCGAGTCGAAAACCCTTTTTCTGCCTCGAAGCCTTCGGGCGACAATGTCTAGGGAAGGCGCCCAGGGTCCACGAAGTGTAGCACAACCCTTCTTCAAACCCCGGAACACCTGGTCGTGAATTGAGGTCCATCAAGGGAAATGATGACCTGGATTTCAGGCCCTGGAGCCTAAGGTCCGCCGAACTCAACTGCCAATGCCACGCCACCGGAGGGTTGTTGGGTCTGAAAAGCATACGTAATGCACAAAAGCTATAAGGGTAAGCGGAGGAAAATACGATATTTGGCTCCAAGGTATGCGGACTAGATTGAAAGCCTTGTGACCGACACGTACACCTCCACCTTACCGAGACTAGGAAGACCGCCGATCAGCTGAGAGGAAGAGGTTATTTTGTTTGTATCGAGTGAATTTTATTGTGAACTGCATTCTACATATGGTAAGACAAAAATAAATGGTTTGACTCAAAACAGCAAGAAAATTTATGAAGTAGAGATTTTTATAGGGTGCGTCGGCGGCTAAGGCCATTTTGCACCACTTACTGACTGGAACTGGAAAAAGGGGAAAAGGTCCGGTCCTAAAATAAGGTTTTACTAATTTACAAGAGGTATCATTTATATTTCTTTGAAAAGGTCAGTTGAGCGTAAGAACTCCATCAGCCGAGAGACGTTTTCGGGATCGTCTCCTAACACCTCAGCTAAGTTATCCTTGAGTTTGTGATTCACCCGTGCAATCGGATGTCTTTCACAGTCTGTCAGGATATGTCGCTCTGTTAGTGTACAATCGCAATCCAAGCATCGCGGCTGAGTTCTCTCGTCCGTTAAGAGGCATGAATTTGTTCGTACGCAGTGACCTATTCTTAAACGTGCTAAAACCACTTCCTCCCGGCGGACATTTCTCACGGAGGCCTGCCACGCAGTTATTGCAGGCTTAATTTCCCGAAGTTTGTTATTTTGAATCTCAAAGCCATTGGGTCTTTCAATTTTGTCTTATTATTATCCTCATGGCATTTCCTAAATATTCAGCTGGTATTATTGATAATTCGGAGACCAGAGTGCGTCTTTGGCTGCTGCGTCTGCCTTCTAATTCCCGGTTATTCCCACATGTCCAGGGACCCAAGCGAATCTTATTGCGGTTGAGAAATTATGGAGATCCTTCAAGAAACACAATCATCGATGGATGAATAGGTGGCATGAGTGGAATAGGATGACCTCGAATGAAATATATGGAACAGGTAAAGAAGGATGTGAAAGAGAAGAAATACGTAGGTGTGAAAAGATTAACCAATATGAGAATTGAGTGGAGAGCTGCGTAAAATCAATATTAGGATTGTTGACCAGAGATGATGATGACACAATGTTTAACCTAACGAAGGCGTTGACCAGTGGTGATTACCAAGCTAGAAATCGATCAAAATTGAAATTGATAACTTCAATTTAAGTTGAAGATGATGAATTTTTCCGCTGATTTTAGCCAAATGCGCACATTACAGTCAATATAAACCATCCAAATAATTTTCAGGGTGAAAATAACAGAGTATAATTATAGATTCAAGAGGAAGTGGGCAAAATTATTTAAACACAGAAGAAAAATTAGGCTATTCGAAAGACGAAGTGGAGTTTACCACTACTACTACTACTACTACTGTACTACTTGCAGTCTGTTAACCTTTAATGTAACAGGAATGGGGCAGACTGGGAGAAATTAAAAAAAAACTAGATTAATAAGTCCATATGACGATCTTTTTAAACAATAATGAGTCCACCCGAGTAGGTAAACATTTACGATTAAAACAATTTGTGTGATTTTGAACTCAAAACTGTGCTTTCTGTGAGTGAGTAATGGACTTATGTTAGCGAAGAGATTTTCATTGGAATTTCCGACAGAATGGTAATGACTATAGGTATGTTCCAGGACCAGGGTATACATATACCAACACGTAAGCAGTGTCTCAAAAATGATGGCATGCAATGCTGACAATTGGGCCGCTGAACTGAAATGAAGTAGAAACTTCGTTCCGACTATCTATCACATACCTTTAAATTTAAATAAGCCATGACTCCCTCAGTGAAAGAAATCCGTAACAATTAAATATCGAACTTTTACAACAAAATTCCTTCTCTCTTAAATTATTCCTCACGTCTAAACAGTGGCGCCGACTCCATGGAGTTTGAGGGGGCCCGAGCCCCTTAAAAAATTCCTTCTGGGTGTGAGGAAAAAATGTGTCAGGCTTGTCTATTTTCCCCGGAGAGTCCAGATATCGAGATTAGAGTTATCAGGGTTCTAATGCTGACCATACGACTCTTCTAAAATACTTAAAAAACTTAAAACTCACTGCTTATAAAATTTCCCGGGGCAAGATCCCCGGTTTGCCCCTCCTCCAATATTATTTGTAAGTCGACATCCCTGCGTCTAAAAATATGAATGTTTCTTTTTAAAGATACAATACAGCGATAAAAACTGAAATGATCCAATAGGAAATAGCTTGCACATGAATATTTTGCGAAGGTCATCGCGATGAGAAAAAGCCTGCCTACTGTTTTTCAAAGTATTGGCAGAACGTGATGCATGATCGTCGTTATGGAAACCGTCTGGAGAGCGCTAGTCACTGACTAGAAATAGAGCATCACACATTATTCCCAGTGAGTCACGCAAGCAACAATTAAGTAAACCTTTCCTAGTTAACTCTTCAACTAGCGCGTGGAAAAAAATTGCAATTGCGATTTAATTAGGCGGATAAGGAAGAGAATCAATCTTCGGACATGAACTTGCAGAATACCGCCTTCCTGGGAATAACGGGTCTTCCTAGCGAGAAGAAATGGTTCTATTTGTGAAATGGTTCACACGGCGGCTGTGAACCTCACTCCGAGAACGCATCCCACTTAGCCTCGTTCTCGCGAACACTTAATTACTCAACGAACACGCGCTATCACGATTAATTCATTAATGCGAGACTGTTTTTCATTCTTCACGAATGCCTATTTTTTTCGTAGATTGCACGTCATCAAACAACAATTGATTTCTGTAGCCCGTACAGTGTAAGTGGTGATTCTCCCAAAATTATTATAATGAAGCACGGAATGTGAATGAGACATCTGTAAATACAGGTGAAATAGCATTTATGTACCTAAATTAAGAAATTGATTTGACCGTTTTCATTGCCTAATTAGTTTTCGATGCATGACGTAACTTAACTCAAGAGCTTTCTTCTTCTCGATATTTTAATATTGAATTATTTTAATTCCTGTTTCGAAGGTTTGGTAATCTAAAAAAATTATTATGAATAAAATAATGTAATAAATTTTATTTCTTCACCGTAATAATAATAATAACAGTGGAACTTATAAATTAATTGAAATATTTCATTATGCAATGGTTCCACCAATTAACGCCAAAAAGTATTGATTCTAAAATGAAATACATTGCCTGCATCTCTCAAGTAATTTTGGTATGGTTAGTTGAGAGGAGATCATGATCTACCATGGGAGTGGTTAACCGGAAGACGCATGGCATTTAACTTAATGTTGGCGATGAAATGAGTTCTCCTATCAGACCGATGTGACCACCTGATCTAATCGGAAGAAGTGTGGTCTAATTGAACAATGTCATTTTCTCGCATCTCCAAACACGGAGAGCAGCAGCCAAACGGGCGACATAGATAATCACGGAAAACACGAAATTCTACATTTATTTTCTAACGACGCGTTTCTTGATTACAAAAACATTTTCAAATGAATTACAAGTCATTCCCAGGCGCATTTTATATACAAGACACTTGAAAATGTTATTGTGATAAGTAAACGAAAACTAGTAAGAAAATAATTTCAGTGGAAATATTTCAAAGTCTAATTTATCCAATGACTAAATTCTAAGCCTCTCTTCAAAATACTGGGATATTCAATGGAACTAATGAAGGAAGATAATAAATAATTGGTGTAATATTTAAGTTTAAAAAATAACAAGGTTAGTACAAAGTCTTGGAAGAACTAACGAAAGACGCTCAAAGTAGCACGAGGATAAATATTTCTCGAGCATCGAGGTAATTTGAACGTAATTTTTAAAATTTAGAAGCCTGCTCCAGTTCGTGACGGGGTTGATGTCACATAAATAATTGTATCTCTATGTGATAAATAATCAAGAGTAAATCGGCGGCATGTTGAGAATAGCACAAGAATTTTCCACGAGAAATTAACAAAAATAAACTTGAGGAGTCTCTGCATTAACAAAAATAATGTCATGCATGTAGTTTCAGGAATTCAGAGTTAAAAAAATGATAGGTTCCTCAAACTGAAGGCATATATTGAACTGGAAAAGGCGGATCCCATTGGAGAAAAGATCAGTCCCTAAAATGAATCGTCAAACAGGAAAGTGAAGTTTTCTCCACAAGGAGTTAAGGCTTTTAAAGGGAATTATTCACTGTCCAACTTAACGAAACGTTATGCGTAGGAATTAAAACTTTTCCGGGTCAATTTTAAGTATGTACATGGGAAAATCCAACCTGGGGTCTGAAATTTTAGAAAATAATCAATATAATGCAATGAACTAAATTGCCGGCTTGAGTAGCGGCGGTGAAAAATCCGAAGGTCGCGGGTTTGTGTCCCTCTTGGGTAACTTAACTCCATCCATGGCAATGGACTTGTGCGACTGTTGATTGTTGGGCTCCTCGTCGTGAAGGCTGTCGCGAGCTGTTTTCGGGATATGTGGAAATAAATAAAAACCAGAAATGGGCTAATAATAAATCATCGTTTAAATAAGTTAAAAGGAAAAATTATGGTTTAATGACATCAAAGTTTTTTTAAAAAATACTGAGAGACCGGCATTCTGACTGGTTCCGGTTTACATCGGTGTTAGAGGAATGCATGTTCTGTTTTCAACGAAGAGAATTTTGGGCCAAATGAATAGATATTGCGATGAACAAAAACGCACCTCAATTATCTGCTAATATTATTTCCGGCGCAACATTTTTACGCTAAAAATAAATGAAAACCGCTAAGCATCGAATGAAAAATCTTCATAAACAAAAAAGACATTAAAATAAGCAAAATTGATGATTACGAAAAGATAGTAAAAAATCGTACGAAATAATCATAATCAATATTTATGGCTGGTAGATTTCTGCAATTTCATTAATGTCTCCGTTGTGGCAGTTAGCAAAATATTTCCTACAAAAATCACCAGTCGAATTGTAGGCGTCTGTACTTCCAAATCCCGAACTGGTGTCCAAGAATTTCCAGCGTCACCTCAGGGTAAACGTAATTTTTTGGCAAGGATATATCACACATAATGAAACTATGGGATCCAAGGATTGGTATCAGTCACATGCACAAACAAGTCATTCTAAGGAGTCTTCCCTTCCCTTGACTATGCTATAGTCCAGATAAAATGGAAAGCAAAGGTACTACAATGCTTGGGAATACTCGCTTCACATTCCAGGAAAACCAAACCCATGGTAGTCCAATCCCCATAGGTATTAAGTACGGGAAGTGGAGTTGCATTTCATAAATTTTGCAAGTAAGAATACGTCCCCGTACTTTGAGGCTCAAAGGTGGAGAAAATAGTGAAAAATATCTTGATGCATATTTAAACTTCGGCCATGTTTTTTTAAATAACCGATCGTTCGCTGTAGTTCATTTTTATTTGAACTTTTTAATGTTAGCTTTCACTTTTTTGTTTCATGATTTTTAACACAATAGACTCTGTTTTTTTGTGGGAGAACTTTTCTCTTGGAATGACAGAAGAAAACAGACTTTCGTAATTTGACGCCAATGAAGCAAACTTGAAGACCTTGAGAATGACGGATACCCGTTGAGACCTAGGTCGAAAGAAGTTTGATTAAATTGTGGAAAATAGCATAAGTTTACGTGTTCATCCATGATTATTTGTACTGTTATTTCTCATTTTTGTAAGTGCCCATTTATTACTAGTGATAATTGAATTTCCTGTGTGTTTTGCTATAATAACAATGGTTGGCCGACCATCACTAACGTACTAGCGTAGAAGAGGAAGGAGAAATTAGGTGTAAAGCGCCAGTGTTAGTAAAAAAAATATGAATCCGCAGCTTTCCAAATAAATGCATTCGAATATCAAAGGCGACGCTCAGAGGTAGGTGACGAAATAAGCATACTTGTAGAGCATGCCGAATTCCATTCAATCCATGGCAACTGAAATTCCGTGAGATTGAGGGTTGCATGCGTACCAGCTCATGCACGATAAGGCGTTTTATTTTAAACACCATTACCGTCACATTGTTCGGCCGAAAACGGGACCATTGTCGCGAGGCCATATCGATCATGATCGATATTCCGAAATCTCCCGATCGCGCTGGAGCGGAGGAAAACTCCTTGCCTTTGGGACACCCAATTATTCGCGTGTTAAGGAGTGCGTGCGTGACCGACAGCGCTCTCTTCAACGCACGAGAACGAAGCACCGGCATGTCGAACGGTGAAATAATGCCTGGAGCGAGAGAGAATTGATTGGTCTGCTCCTCTCTTGGGCGGAAATACATCGATTGGCGGGCGATCAATTTGCGTCGCAAGCGGAAGTCGAGAGGCATTTTTCAGGCTTAAAATTGAACAGTTCCGCGCGGCCGTTCAAAGAACAGCGTTCAAATATACAGGTCTTCGCGAAGGGAGTCTATCAACAAGGTTTAGCAGAGTGGTGAATGCAATGGTGCACGACTTTGACTGTACAACGTTGACTCGGTCCGAGGAAACCTTTGAGATGGTTTGACGTTACTGGCCGTGCATTGTGAAACCACAAATAAGAAATTAAAATCCACTGTGTACATTCCAAAAATAACACATTTCAGTTCTGACCATGGTTTTGATGATACTATGCCTCTGTAATGATACCTACTCCAAAAACGCAGCATTGTCAAATCCATGGTGGATAAATTATGTGTGTGGAATGTACTTAATATATTTCCATAACCTTTTAAAGCAGTTATATCACATGGTTAACGAAGGATATTACCTGGTGACTGAAAAAACTGCAAGAATGTGCAAAGGATGATTATGCTTGGAAAGAAAATTACCTCTGCTAACGGACACCCCTGACTTATGTACACTTGAATTCCCAGGCAGAAATGCGAAGTTAGGGAAACATTCTTTTGCATAGAGAACGAATCTTTTCAATACGGACACATTTTTCTCGTAAACGGAAAATATTAATAATGGTTTCTCGATCCATCTCATTGAATTGGAACGTATAATTCTCTGGAAGTAGTTCATGAACATATTGGGGAAAGAGGACAGCGAAAATGAACAAACCAGAAATGATACACGAAAAACGGTGAGAGAATAAATGAATAATGTTTCAACGAATGCGAACCCCAAGGCTGATCCAGCCGCTGACACTTCTGTCAAATGTTTTTAGATGGTCTTTTCAAGACTTTTGGGACAACCAATTATTCGCGGGTTGAGGAGAGCGTGCGTGACCGGCAACGCCCTCTAGACTTTTCAAGACCCAAATCTCTCATCATCGTAATTATTGGTTGTTTTCACAGGTTGGTTGACTGCAGTCCTCGGCGCCTCGTTGGCTCACTTCCTCCATCTTTTCCTTTTTACTACCATCTTTACTTGTCTCATAGTCTTCATCTTAGGGATTTTCCCTTTAGTTTTCCTTCAATTATATAATCCACGAATACATGGTGTAATTATTTGTTTCAGAAGCCGTGGATCCCAGCCGTGCGGTAAAGCCAATAAGAAAAAATTGGAGGTTTGCTCCTGATAACCTCTAGCCTTCGGAGACCTCCCGCTTATGGACATTTTCCGGGACCTTTATTGCCCGTAAGTGAGAGGTTTTACTGTATTAATATCCCATGAGAAGCTTTGAGAGAAAAACTAACTGCAGAGAGTTCTCGACCCATCTCATTAAATCGGAACGCATAATTCTCTGGAAGTAGTTCATGAACATATTGGGGAAAGGCAGTCACATTATAAACTCATGATGGATATCAATGGGAATTAAAATCACAATATACGGGGATATGACTTCAAAATTCATTTTATTTCCAAAACAAAAAAAGAAAAACTCAACGCCACACGTGGGGAACTTCGTATGTGATGACAGATACAAAGGCGAGGATTCATTAACTTCCGGGGAATCATAAGGTACGAAAGAGGAGGAGAAGAACAGGTCTATGCGTCGCTGGGGAGCCACTGCCGCTGCATGTAGTGAAATGGACGGAAGGAGGTTGGAGGATATTTTTCGCCGGATATCCGCCAGCCCACGCCCCGTCTCAAGAGAGAGGCAGCGGCCCTTCCCCGTGCGTGTTGATGTGCATTGTGCGCATTTCCCCTCGGTCCGTCCGTTCCACGCGCGTGAGGTTTCGCCGACGGAGAGGAGGATCTGATGTGTGTGGTATTGATTCGGAAGGGGGAATTCTCGTCTAGGCGGAGAGGAGGGACGACGCTCGCCGGCGACGGACGGGGCGCACGCCGGCGCAGACGGCCGCCCGCCTCCCCCACTGCTAGCCAGAGTGAGAGAGAGAGATCGACGAAGCCGACTTGAGAGGATGCGTGGGAAACGGAGAAACGCCTCTGGCAACGAGAGCCCGTCCGAAACTTATAGAAATAGACGCTATGGGCTCTTATGGAGATTAGTTTCCTAAGTTATTCTTCATAAGCCGCCCGATGCGTTTATGCCGGAACAGCACTATCAAACATACTATTTTTCATCGCATAAAGGTACGCTACATTACTGGAGCAAATTTCTACGCCATAAAGTAACTAATAAAACGTATTTTGCCGTAAATTTCCGGTTTCGACGCCGCTTTTTCGTTTCTACCTATTCTTGACTCCATTTCTGGTGACTGATTCCCTGCAATAGCTTGAAACTTTCACAGAAAGATTTTTGAAGCTTCCATGACGAAGTACTCCACCTTCTGTTTGAGTCATAATGCTGCTATGTGTAACTGTATATCTATTAGACAAAAAGTTCGGAAATTTGTAAATGTAAAAAGTAGTAGACTGCTAACTAACGCATCTTCCGCTTTAGGTGCACATATACTGCGTGCGAAACTTGTAGGAAACATTAGCAGGGGCAGAAGACGGGACCGAAGGCGAACAGAATAGTGATCGTGCGAGGAAGAATGGATAGCTAAATGATAAACTCGCGCAAGGGGCCATTTTCTTCGATTTCACTCAAAATTTATACATAAACTTCGAATATTAATGCAACTGAGTTAAGGTTGTGGCTATCGAGTTCATGGTTAAGTGCATGTAGTACAACTTAGCAAAATAAAATACAGCTCTAATGAACATACCTACGAAATCTTCAACCTTTAATGCTGTATAACAAATCATTTTACTTTTTATTACCTATCACTATACATAGTACGAAGTCACAATAAAAATTAAATATTATATGGTTCATTCTACCTTAACCTGCACACGGAAATCGCGAATCTTTTGACAGCGCAGGTCCTCTGAAAAACGTGTTTAGGCAGCGCGCATTAATTTCATGAATAGCCATAATTCTGCACTCTTTCTCATAGATTGAGCGAAAAAACCTTCGCTTCTCATCAAACGATATTGTTATGTTAAGTACCTTACCAGTTTCCTCATCGGGATTCCTTATTGCCATTGCCTCACTATCACTTCCACTGAGCTCATTGAAGAGACTAAAACTGAAAACCAAGCTTTCCTTCGTTCCTTCTCAATGCCGCTGACCAAAATAATGCCAAACCATTCAAATGAACTGCCTTATCATTTTTTATTCGTGTAGAGGCATTGTAAAAGCTCTTGCACCACGAAATGTCCGAAAACAAGAAAGGTTGACGTTATTCTTAGTTTTACTAAATCAATCAGTAAAAAAACTATTTCAAATATTTCCGGAATTTTCATAAATAAAGAACTACAAATTGTACTCAATGCCAATGGTTTTTGCATTTTCCTGCATGCAAGTCCGCTTACAGAATTCAGACAATGTATAAAGTTCCCTCTTACCAGAAATTATTACGCACTGGAGTAATTTAAAACTCCTGTTAGACGTTTTCCCGTTACCAGCATATTCCAAACGAACTACATGAGTATGCATCATGCATCGCATTAAAATGATTTTGCGGGAACCAAAATTAAAATAGTACAATTCGTTCAAAAATACTGGAAGACGGTCAATGACGCCTAACTCAGACTAACGCTTAATAGGAGAAGTCACAGCTTAAGTCCTAAAGACTGATTTGATTGGACCAGATAAACGGCAACAGTATCCTTATATCTCAAAGCTGAGTCTGAGGACAATTCAGCAAACCAACGAGTTACCATTAATTAATCTTCACGTAGGGTATAACAATTGACGGATTATGAAGGTGCAATAATGAAATGGGTCAATATCCACACCATTAGACGGGTTTAGCCCAAATACTGCCTTTTGTTTCATCTTTACATTCACTACATATATTCCTACCTCTTCATAAATATGAAAAATGGAAACAAAATACAAACGCAGTGCGAAAATAACGAGTGGTAATTCAATAGGAAATTCCGGAATGTGACCGGTTCATTACGTCCGGACAGGTAAAAAAAAACATTTCTGCGTGAAGATACTAATTATATTGCAAAAAAATGGAATAATATTATAAATGATGCTCTATCTTCAAGAAAATTGAATTACAAAGGTCGAACAACAATAGATACTTCCCTACACCGACTTAATTGGGGTCGAGATGAAACTAAACGAACATGATCACAAACTCAAAACAACTTCTAAACGCGCATTTCACGCAATATAAATTCAAATAGAGAAATTATGCGCGAGAAGCGATCATTACTAACACACATACATCGAAAGGCATTGCATAATTAACAACAATATGGTCGGAAAAACTAAAACCTTTATTATGTGAGGTGCTAATAGTCGAAATTGGATTTATTTAGTCTGGTTTCAGGAGGAGACGATATGATGAGGCAAAGCATAGAAGCGAAACCTCTTGAGAACTCATTTAAACTTAACATTTCGTTCATGTGAAGAACCTCAGAAACTGCGTTAAGGAGGAAATCTTTGGTTTTAACACCGGTCCACTTTCCCTGTAGTTGAGAATAAGGATAGAATGTCTAACGTGTGTGTTATAGTGATATTTCAACCTAGACAACCTTTGCGAGGCCCCTCCAACCCTTGAAAAGTTTCCTCCGAATTCGGCGAGTGCTTGTGAGAGTTTTCCGGTTGAGGCGGTTGGATTGCTCACCACTTCGAAACTTCCCGTTCCGCTAAAATACAATCCTTGAGGCGTGGACACCGAAACATTCACGTTTTACATATCGCCCATAACTGAGAATAACACGGCACATCATCATTGAAATACTGAAAAATAATAAAAATGAATGCAGAAAAGTGTCTCGGGTTTTCCACCAGATGTGTTTTCCATGTCTCCAAGAAAAACATAAAGACATGGAAAACATCAACCGGAGGAAAACCCATGAAACTTTTCTGCCCCTGATACGCCGGGAAAATCTAAGATCATATATATAAAAAAATGTTTGTATATTCCGACCCCCTAACAGTCAACATGCAGAACGCCGCGACGACGACGCAAGACAACGTAAGTACCACCTTAATTTAGCGTTTGAGGAATTAAATACAAACAAGAAAGAACACGTTAATTGGAATGCGGGGACAAAACAAACTTTATTGAATAGACGAAGAACGTATTTTCAGGACAACTCCTAACAACATGACTCAGCAACCGAAAAAGATGAAACTGGGGAACGAAATAGAGAAAAAAAGTTTTAAATCGCCCATGTAAACGAATATTGTTCACACTAATAAAATACGAGGGATATATAGTTCAAACAATCGCTTCCAATAAAACCATCGGATAAAAAATGGGACGGAGATACACTTGGTAACATTAAATGATCCCAAGAACATTCCGTTTCATTCGTCATCGCAACGCGCATTATTTACCCATTGAAACGACGGCTAATGCTGCACCTCTCGTTATGTGGGCTCAAACCGACGGAGCCATTAGGTTGCTTCCACACAAGGCTCCCCGCACTGAGCGATGCTTGCCTGCCGTGCGTAACGATCACTTCCAAGCACGCACCCGTGTCCCACATGCCAAAACAACGCCCGGACGTATACAAATGACCATTTAATGTTAAAAGGGACGATCACATTAACACGAAAGCACGGGCACCAAACATGGTGGTTCTCCCTCAATCGCTGAATACCGTGACTTCGTCCATCAGTCGGAGGGACATTTTTTCACTCAAGCGAAGAAAAGTAATAATTGCTGCGAGGAAACGCAGTTGATGAGCATGCCATATGGGCTTATGGTCAAATACTTTTCACGGCAATGCAGTACGCTCTGGAGGCCCGGTTACATGCCATGTTACACGCGTGAACACAAATTTTCTTGTGAATTGGAACGCAATCTGTACCTCTTCACGAAATTAGAACGAACCCATTTGTCCAAGTTGGGTGGTTAAGCGGTGCCATTTCCCGTTAATATATTGTCACATTAACTTTAAAACATGTGGGCATCGTGAATCCAGACCTTTTGTTTAGTGAAAAAAGTGAAGGCCGCTATACACGGTGAATGATCATGCAGAATGATCACGTGATCATTCACAGGATCATGCGAGAAAAATAGAACATGTTCCAATTTTCACTGAATTATCATACGCATGAAGGTGCAGTCGCGATTTGTTCCGTCGTACACGGTGAATGATCATGCGAATGAAATCATTGGCCGTGTATAGCGGCCTTGAGAAGGGTAGAGAAATGTAATTGAGGGTCCAAAGTCAAAGCGACACAGCGCGATCTACAAGCAATATATTTCTATCCTCATGAAATTTGGACAACATAAATAAAAACACAAAATTATGAGAAGGAAGCTGATGGGATACTGACCAACAGGAGGAATACCGGACAAATATCCGAATTAATATTTCGAAGAGTTGAAAATTTTTGAATTACGAAGGGAACTGGGCTATTAACTTGTGTAGAGCACCAAAATTGTTTTCGGAAGAGCACACTCTTCACAGGCACACACTGCGTTAATGATAAATACGTATCGGTTCACCCCATTACTGTCGATAACGTTGAATTAATTAATTTGGCGACACAAAACGTCAATATACTACGGTAGATCAGATCATATAAATAAAATAAGAGCGATATATTGTAAAAAAAGATATCGTATACACTTGATGAATAGCCGATTCGATCACTGTACACAATGGGTTATCTTAACGGCTACCAAAGTAATGCGTCAGTTGCAATGATAAATCACCACGATGGGTGAGCACATAAACAGCTGTTATTGCCGATGGCTGGTCCACACGACCCCGAGGCACAAGCTACCCGTTGATGCGGTGGCAGCGTCCTCGTCGCCGGGTACACCCTGACCTTGGCCCCCTGCCGGCATCGCCGTGCTGCCGTAATCGTGGACAACACGCGTGCAGAAATTGTTCTTTTCAATCACTCCAAGACCAAAGAATCCCACAGAACGACTTCGATATTCTCACAATAACAACACACATACATATCGTCAACGATTGCACCAATAAAACAATAAGATTAATGGGCTGCAATAACAGATTCCATAAGTTTCTACGTGATATTCTTAGTCCTTCGAAATTTTCACCGAGTAGGCTGTCAGAGAATAGCGGGCAAGGAGAGTTTTACAAAAGGGAAGTATAAATGTACGAAAGATTACGGTGGCACTGATGATCACGGGGTGATGAACAGTAATCATCCAATATCCACACCAGAGCACAAAGTGAGCTTCAAATTGTACTGAAAGTAATAAAATTAACCTAAACCTGAGAAACAAAACTGAATTAAAACGAATAAGAACAAATCATGACCCAACTCGTAAACAAAATTATAATTATTGCGATCTATGCGAGCATTGGCAAAAGCTGGGTCGTTAGACGGAAGATGTTCCATATGTTGGATTTACGTGAGTTAACTAGCACTCGAAAATACATGGCATGACCAGGGGTATATTTTAATCTAACTATAAATCACCAACTAAAGTTATGGGTAATCCACTTCATAGGTAAAAACAGCACAAGGATTTACGATGAATATCAATTGAACGCAAGGCCACAATTAACCCAACCAGACTCCCATTTTGGCTGAAATAGAGAGGAGATATTCGAATTTTCATTGCTCTACACTCAATTACTCCAGTCATGACGACACCGACACGAGAGCGAAACCTACTTGGGGAACCGGCCGACGGAAAGCCGCTCCATACCGAGATCGAAGCACTTTCTCAGCGGTAAAACAACTGGCGCGTAGACGGCGGTTGAGTCCAAGCCAGCTTTCGGTCGCGACCACAGGAGAGCATTTGTTGCGAATCTAAAATGCACACAAATGCTCACTAGGGCGGACACCAACCACAATTATCTTCCCTCTAAAGTAGTCCTTGGAGAATGTAAAAAAAACAGTGACACTAAGTTCGTAAAAAAGAGAATTCCCTCACGAAGACAAAATACTATCCACCGCAAATGTTAGACAAGAGAAAAAACGAATCACGGAATACTGCACAACACATACACTAGAGTTTTTAGGTGTTCCGTAGACGACCTGTCACGCTAAATCCATTAGGTGGGAATACGTAACCATGGCTAAACCCTCAATCATGAACATACATGTATGTTCATGCCCTCAATATGGAAATTGCTAGGAACCATCTTATATACGAAATCAGTGCGTGGCGTTCTTCAGATGCTCGCTACACTTTCGGGTTTTGCTTTTGTGTACGTGGGCTTGAGACGACTGAAGTTTCGCCAGCCGTCCAACGTACGCGGAAATAACCAGAAATGGAGAGAACATCTCGCAGACTAGGGGCGAAAATCGTTACGGGAAGCCCTATTCCGGTTAAAATGGTTCGTGGTGTCACACTATTGGACGTAATTTCCGAACAGATAGCGGTTAACACACTAGAATGAACGCTAATGAGAGGCCTTTCGTGAGACGAGAAGCAGAAAGCATTCGCACAATTGCCCAAGGGCCTAATGACTGGGACAAAACGCACTCCGGCAAGTCACCGTAGAAGATGAGCGCGTCGGAATGCGCGCGAAGCACTGAGGCGACAACAGGAGGACGCTAAGCAATGATATTTTCCTCCACACCAGCAACTGTACTCGAGCACATAAGTGTAGTCCGGGAGCAAGCGAAGCGGATTAGGCGAACGCAATGGGTCGTCTTTCCGTCGATGAGAACAGAGAAAACACACAACCCGCATTCGATCCCAACGGACCGCAGTCACGGACGAAGGAAACAGAATGACCTGGATGCGAGGGAACTTGGCGAACAAAAGAAAGCGTTGGGGTAGGGCGGCGTCTCCCCCTTCTAACATGCCGGTCGATTCGTACAAGGGGAAGGGAAGGCTGGTAGGGGAGACGGGCAATACGGTGGGTGGGGTTGAGACGGCGACGACGGAATTCATCGCGAATATCTCGGCTCGAAGCCCGGTCTCCAAGCTGGGAATCCACAACGCGACCGCGAGCGCAGAACGTGAGGGACAGACGAGATCGAATATTCCAGCGCATTGGACATTCAGTCAGCCACCTGCGTCGGGAACACGGAATGCAATGAAGAGGCGGTCGCCCGGGCACTACCCGACTCCCCTCCGTCAAAGCGACAACTTCGAGTTGGACTCGCCCGGGACGGCGGAGGGGGAGCCAATGTGGGCGAGAGGGGAGAGGAGGGTGGGGAGCGGAGGGGGAGGCATCCTTTCCCCTCCTCTACCCAACATTCTCCTTGCGCTCGTCCGCCCACCCAGCAACACAGATAAACACCCTCCCCGCAACGAAGGACTATTTTCGTTCCCGACATAGCATTTTAAGGAAAAGTTATGAAGGAGGGAAGGGATACCTCCTCCTCGATTGGTCTTTTCTGGCGACGGATGCTCGCTCGTAACACGAGCCATCAATTTGATATTTTCCGAGAATATGAAGTTAGAACTAGTTCAACTCAAGCCTCAAATTTACAATTTTAAAGTCGCATTTTTACATATTCATTTTTTTATTATTATGTACGAAAAACAGGCAAACTTTGACAAAGATATATTTTGTTCACCCTGTAACATCAAAATGATAGCGTAAGTCGTAACAGAGTGAACAGACATCACCAGAAAAGACTAAATTCGACCGGATTCTTCAAGGATTGATTCAAGCGTGGAGACTGGTTCTCAGAATGTTCTCTCGCTGTTTTCAGACACCAAAGACATCCGGATAATTACCAGTCTACATGACTTTTAATGGAATCCGCGTAAAGACTTTATGAGGATATATAACCGTACAGCATAGTAGTAGTATAGTATATTTGAAATGAAGAGGAAATACGTACTCACCTCTTTGCTAGGATAACTCCGAAACTGCGAGTGGTGAGAAGGTGAACTCCTCAGGATGATGTTAAACTACTATGGCGAGGAAAAGCCAGCGAGAATGATATCGATTCTCCCGAGTGAACTTACGCATTCAAGGGTTGTACGAGGGATGAACTCCACGACCGCTTGACGTTCTATCCCCTGGCCCTACAGAAGCACGGGAATAAGTTCGCGAGCGACTCAGAACGGACAATGCCTCGTAGGAGTGAGCTCTATGACCAGACAACCGGGAACATTCCTCAACCTAATGGGTCACGTAGGAGAAAAACGATATTTTCGGCTCTCACTTGTGTTTACTGCACGTCGGAGCGGATAGGGCTCTCATGCTAGCCTCATCGCCACTCGACTTCATCAATTTGGACGATGCTTGAGAAAGAAGCACGTCAAGTGGAGCGATTACTTATGAAACTTAAAATTGGACACGCATGAAAATGCTGCCGTGAGGAAGAGGAGAAAACCTCCTGGAATTCGGCGAAAACGGACCGAATATTGAGGACTCGTAGGAAGAGTCGAAATTTTGCTGACTCGGGAGAGTGCAAAGGGAACCACGGTTCAACCTCTGGCGCTTGGCAGCTTGGGAAAGCGGACCAAGATGATAGGAGAGAAAGAGGCGATCGCAAGTATTTGAAGGTGGCAGTCCCGACGGGGGGTGGGGGAAGAATGTTGATAGCGGAGGGAAGAGGACACCGCGTCGCCGCATAACCTCCGGCCACGCCCACCGCCCCTCTCCATTGGGCGAGCGGCCCTAGCTCGCAAGCGCAGCGAGGTGGACCAATCGAGGAGACCGTACCATCGCGGCGGGGAGTTGACGAGTGGGCGGCCCTCTTCTCTCCGTCAAAGGCTGCGGGGAGGGGTTCCCTTTTGTGCTCCCCGACTTGATAGACTGCGGAAGAGTGGCAGGAAAGAGGTTTCGATGGGATGGAAGGGGGGATCGCTGTAAGGGGTGGCCAGGGGGGGCGCCGGAGTGGGGAGAGGCTGAATGCTCGCGTGTTTTCCAAAGGGGGAGAGGAAGGGGGGGGTTGCAGCGGAGATATGAAAGTGGGACTCGTCAGAGATAGCGGGGGCAGCTAATGCATACTTCCCTTCCACGGCCGCCCCCCCCCCTCCTTTCCCCCCGCCCCCTCCTCCTCCTCCTCCACTCGTAATGCGAGGCACTAATGGCGCTGGAGCGGAGGCGGGAATCGCCGCAACAACCACCCAGAGAGAGAGAGATAAAGAGAGAGAGTTGGGGATTTTCCACTGCTGCACGGGAGAGCGGCGAGTTTCCACCTGACTCGGCCCAGAATGCCCCGCGGGGGGCGAAGGGGGGGGGGAATCCGAGCGACGGCAGCGAATCGACAATCCACGAATGGTGTTGATGAACATTCAATCACCCTATCGACGATCGATGAACATGATCCAATGGGGGATGATTATCGAGAGAAGCAAACAGAGGTTGGCACGACTGAAAAGGGAAGCGTATTCCTCGGGGTAGAAAACGAACCAGATGACTCCTATTTGCAAGGCCGGCGTAATTATACTCTGCTCGTGAGGACAATGAATGTCAATGCAGGTTGAAAATCAATCTAAAAATGCCTCGAAATGATGGAAAGAGAGCGAGATACAGTTAGGTCGCCTTATGCTTGCCTGGTAGCGAAGCTGCATGAAAACGAAGACCAAAACTGCTGTCGCGCACGAATCCTCGTGTTGGCGCTCTGATTTCTGGAAAAACAAATTTCCGAATACGCATATCATGGAAAGGAAATCCATTTCCGTAAAAAAAACAATGACTGTAACGAAAACAGTACGTGGAATGCATATCTGTGGTTGACTTTCAATGTCTGAACACGAACTGCGATATGGTATGGTATACGGACCAGCAATTGTGGTCACCTACTACGCAAGGGTAAGGAAGGAAGGGTGGAAGAAAACTCGGCGTCAGAATAAGACTGCGTCAAGCAAAAAGCGCCCACTGCTGAACGTCCCATCCGACGGACGGATTGCTATACTTCGAATGCCCACCACAAAGTACTGAGGGAAGGATCGGGCAATGCCTGAAAGACGCACACCATCGTTGGGATTAGATTCTGGGTCCATTTTGTGACAAGGTGGCACCTAAGCAACCGCACCAAATCGATCACCTGGCCCTGTAAGTACATAATTTGATGAAAAAATTGAGGATCGGTCAAGATATGACGAGAGTGCCTCGTTGGTAAACGAGGTGAACTCTTGAATGTGGCTTTTGAAAAAAAATAAACTTTGTATTTTACATAGGGAGTCGATTCAGGCATATTATGTTGGAATTCTTACAATTGTAAATGAATAAATGCCAGCATAAGAAAATGCTTTGAAACCGATCGAGCGGATAAACAAGTTTGAGCAGATTGCGAGTAACTTTTAGCGGGCAATAAGCATTTTTCATCCGTTGTCGTCTCCGCTGCTTTCTCCCGCATAAACTCAGGGCGTTCCGTTTAAAATTCATCTCGTTTGCGTTCATCCGTGGCATAAAAAACTTGGAACGATGCTCGCGGTGCATGTAACGAGCAGTCGGAGGGCGACGCTTCCGCAGATATATATATACATATACGAGCGCAGGCTTCGCTGTGGTATGCCCTTTTAAACCCATCCCCTCATCTCTTCATTCCCTCCATTTGGGAACATAGATGAGAGATAGGCGTTGTAGGGATATGGAGTGGGCGATAGACGTCGTGTGGGAGGGGTATGCGAAAAAAGAAGCACGGTGCTATTTATATGTAGAAAGAGCCCTAGAGGCCACAGCGGCGGCGGCGGCGTATGCAGGGGGCGGCGGGGGACGGTGGTTAGCAGGCAGACGGGGGAGGGGGAGGCACCAGAGAGCAATGGGGGAGGAGGGTGGGTGAAGGCGAGGCAAGGACAGCACGAATAAGCTGTGGGTAAGGCGAGAGAGTCAGATGGATAACGGGGTGCGCCAATGGAAACCCCTACAGCAGTGGGGGAGAACAGGGGTTGGTCCATCGCCTAATACGCCTGAAACGAGCCTCCCCATTGGCCAAACCGGTCGCGGGAGAGGGGTGGCGTTTTTTTATATACACACTCACTCAGAGTGGAGGGGGGGGGGCTTGAAACGGGATGCCGCGTCTGTGTCGCGAGGGCTTGGAGGGGGTAAGGAGGGGAAGGGGGAGGATTCGAGGGTGAAGGGGAGGGTGGGATGGGGGACCGCTTCGCAATCCCCCCCCTCCCTTGCCACACAAGCCACACCGCCTACTTTATGCGCACGTTCGCAGAGTCACGGCCTTCCCGGGGAAGCGAAAGAGTGACGCAATAGCGGGTGAGCGCGCAAATGAACATCCTCCTCCTCCTCTTCCCCCCCCCCCCCCCGCCGTCGAATCCCCGCCCTTCCCTCCCCCTGCAATCCATTTAGTGCGCCAGCATCTCTCTTCATTTCCCTCACCACGCGGTTTAATCCCCCATTGCAGTTGTCCCCATCCCAACTACTACGCTCGATACGATGTACAGAAGGCCCTCCCTACAAGTAGCGTCATTCCGTAGTGGACAATTTGACCACGGAGCAGCCCCATTTCACCAACACAATCGACATGAATATCTGGCTCTTACGATCATTTTGTCCATCCCTCAAATGGATCGCTGTGGCTATCACTCGTAAGGGACGCAAGTACTGATCCAATGATTCAGGCACTAGCGAAGAACATCCCGGACTCCATGCGAAGCTTAATGGATTTTTATTAGGTAGTTGAAAGTCAGATGTAAGTATACATAGAACTGCAAGGTGTGTGAAAGGCCGTTACGATAGTCTTGTTAGTGTAACTGACATCTTAGGTAAACTCGGATGGCAATATCTGTCAGACCGTACATTGAAAAATAGACTAACCCTTTTACATGAATTCAAGAGCAGTGTATTTTCTAACGAAGTTAACCATATCTTACGGACGTCAACACACTACCGAAGATCAGGTCATATAAATAAAATAAGAGAGATAGACTGTAGAACAGACAGATTCAGGATGTCTTTTTTTCCGCGATCGATAAGAGATAATAACGGCAACGATAGAACTCATAAATAGTTTAGATGACTTGTAGTGGCCTATTAACCTATGTAAAACAACTATCAACAGAAGCATGATAGCATGTGTCTTCCTCGGCTATCAACAGAAGAAATACGTCGCTATGAAAAGCATAGCGGAAAGGAGAGAGGAATGGAGAGATGCGTCGAACCAGTATTAGGATTGTTAGCTTATGATGATGACGGTTCACAATAAGTCAACATACGCCGAGTTTAGTTGCTGCTAAGGATGCGCTGGGTTTCCCTCCAACCATCACTCAATTACCTTCTATGACGCGAAGGATCTTGGCAATCAGCCACATGTTCTGAGTTCCATTACACCACCGTGCGAGCATAACATGCCAAAAGCCTTGAGATCGCCGAAAACAACGTCTCGTTCTTTCAAGTTCAAGGCACAATTATCTAAGGTAACGAGATAAATTTCTCCATCACATACCTACGAGTAGATTGACACTATAACCACGACATCTAGCGAGAGAATTGTGCGGCGCCGTGATTTTTTCCGGAGCTTACGATTTGTCTTCGTAATAGTATCACCTGATCACGTACGGCCTTGCTGACCTGGTTGCCATGATCGCCATTCGTCCAAAGGAAAAGGTCCTGTAAGTTATTTTCCGATCCCACAGCGTCAAGGTTGTAGCCAAAGGAAAAGTATTTTTGGTTGGTATTTCAAATTAGATCTACATACTATTAAGATAACGAATAGGAATCCATACACTTCTATTATAAGGAAAAGACATCATTGATGCAATGTATGATTTTATTCCTTTCCTGGTGGGTCGCACGTATGAAGTTCTCTAACGTTTAATGTCAGGCAATTGGGCTTATTAATACATCTACATGTTGCCCTGCAAGCCATCTATCTACGGAGGTGTTTTGCAGTGGTTGAAACATCACTAACATGCACAAGAGATTTAAGTTTTACTTCCACGAATATGCAGGACGCACTTAATAGCTTCGTATAATACATAACCTATGGGATTGATCTATATTCTACGGCATTATGAAGGAAATCTGCCTATGAAGCTGAAGCATGCTTTTATAAATACTAGGAATATTCAGAAACATGTATTAAGTAATACATAAGTTAACAAGCTAAACTATCAGTCAACTAATCTATCAGAAGGTCCTAACGCTGCCGTTAGAGTCAATTATAGATTGCAGAAAAAACGACATTCTGAGGGTATAATTTCTACAGCCTATCTTTCTCATTTATTTTTTTGACCTGATTTACCGCTGTATTGGCGTTCGTAAGATAAGACTAACTTCGTTGGAAAAAAATACTTCGCTTCATTGGCTGAGTCTGCCACCGTCATCAGGATATAAAAAAAATTAGTACACTATTTGCAACTAATTTAAGAGTTAAAAAAAATACTGTTTCTTGCCCTGAAGACGCTTGCACATCCAGCCATTGAAACTTTGGAATTAATACACCCAATTACTTGGTTTGGAATCGAAAAGGACTTCATAAACACCCATGATTGTTCAGGATCTTGTCATTACATTAATATAGTGTCTGAAAATATTTGTAGACGAGGAATGATAGTGAGAAATGTGATTGCACTCAAGGTATTTCACCTAGGTTCTCTTACCCAACCATCCGCCACAGAAATCGCATACTTGGAATACCATAGTGAACCAAAAATATGCAAACTCCATTGCCGGAAAAAAATACGACACGTGGATCTAACACTCATCCCTTTGAATTTGGTAGTTTCCTTCATCAAAGAAAACGAAAGGCATTGATGGCTATTCGTTACCCACCACTAGGGTTTTCTTAATACACAAATTATTTGATTTTAGAAATCCCAGTTTAAACGAATGGCAATGGTCAATTTTAACCTCATTTGAAAAAGGCCAGAATGGCGCCCATACGATTCCTCTCCACGTGACGTCACAGGGACCTAGTTTCTCTACTAGTAGATTGGAGTTTTACATCGTCTGAGATTACCAATGCATGCATGTGGCACAGGGCTCAGGGAAGCATCTCTTAATAATCACTTATTAAAATTGTCTAAGGTTGGAAAGTTTCCTTCGTTTGATAAGGTAGTAATAATCCATATTTAAGCCAAGCGCTACCCGCTAGCAGGGTACTCTGCTACCTGCCAGCAGCCTGTGTGTATCAGCACTCAAAGCCTCGCCCCAAGGTCACCTCACACGGCGACGGCAGGAACCAGAATGACGTCTCACGGGGTTTTCCCAGCATTCATACTTAGCCGTCGCGTTTTCGCGCCCTTGAAAATTTTCACTTTTCGTTTAATCGCGAAAAATAGATATCGTCATTTAAAACTCAAAAAGCGTGAAATAAGTACTCCAGGAGTAATAATCTCGATTTAGGCAATAGAAAAATAATAGGAAACCACCCTATTCAAAGCCAAGCTACAGAGGCATTTTCAATCCGAAAACCGCGGCGGGATGGGATTTATTAAGTACGACATAATTTTTTTATGATACACCTAGAAGTCACGCGTACTCTCAGCCGCTAGCAGTTCTCTAAAATCCCTTCGAAATGTAGTACGTGTAGTACGGTTCACTGTATAATCATCTCAGGTATAAGAATATCCGGAGAATGTTCACGTTGTTTTCAGTGGCCGAATCCAAGAGTAGATATTACAAAAATGCTCAAGGAGGCCGTGCAGCAATAAAAAGCTGTGCCCAGCATTCGAACCCTCAAGTCAGTGTTATCATGTTTAGTGTAAAATAGTTGGCAAATGGAATAATTATGAAAAGATTTAACAAATATTCCAATCCTTATCCTTCATAGTAAATATTAAATTCAATATAAGTAGGTACATTTCAAGTAAAAATAAATAATTTAATAAGAAACGCAATCGTCACTATCATCCAATCAGACCCATCACTCCAACTCGGATTTTGACATTTCAATCTTGGTTCCATGCGCAGCAACCGTTATTCGCTCTTGTGTTACTTCAATTAGAGAATTAACAATGACATAAGTTAGCAAATCGACGAATTTATTGAAAATATATCCATTTCGTGCGCGTTCAACAAAGATGGAGCGGAGAAGTGTACTTGAGCCCCAAAATCTCATAAAGGTATGTGTGCGGGCTGGGCTGGATAATTAAGAGAGTGAACAAAAGAAGTAGAGTCTTAAGGGGACAGAAAATGTGACTGAAGTTACCACGAGGGGTTGATTAGAATGTAATTCGTAATGCGGGGAAAGATGTCAAAGAGATTGGTTCGTGACTTCCCGACTCAAAGCAAAAATTCTCGAAATTTACTTGCAACAAAATTCCACTATCGACGACATTGTTACCGAGGAATAAAGAAGATAAAATGGATCGACCGAGAAATTAATGAGGAAGTACTGAGAAGAGTGGGAGAAAAGAGAAGTCTTCTAAAAATATTGAGGAGAAGACGGAACAACTTAGTTGACCACATTAGGAGGGATGGTGGCCTAATGAACATAATCGTAGAAGGAAAGATGGAAGGGAAGACGGGCAAGTGATGGCCCCGAATGAGTTACATAGGACAAAGGGTTATAAAAGATTTTTAAGTAGATGAAATGCGTCACTGAGAAAAGGCTAGAGGAAAGGAGAGAGGAATGGAGAGCTGCGTCAAACCAATCTCGAAGAAGATGTTTTCTCAGTCGACGTGAATCACATCCTTCGTTTACCATCGTACTATAGTAGACGTGATCATGAGAATAAAATAAAAGAAATAGACTGCAAAGCAGAGAGATTTGAAATATCATTCTTCCCTCGTACTATTAAGGATAGTAACGTTGTCTCAATTGATAGGAATTTACGCTGCCAGTGTTTGGCACCCTTCACGAAAAAGGCTTAATAACAGAGTTAGAACGCGTGCAAAGAAGAGCTGCCAGGTATGTGAAAGGTCGTTACGATAGTCTTGTAAGTGTAACTGACCTCTTAGATAAACTCGGATGGGAATCTCTGTCGGACCGTAGATTGAAAAATAGACTAAACCTTTTAGATATATTCAAGAGTAGTGTCTTTTCTAACGAAGTTAACCATATCTTACGGACGCCAACATACTACGGAAGATCAGATCATTTAAATAAAATAAGAGACATAGATTGTAGAACAGACAGGTTCCGAATGTCATTTTTTCCACGATCAATAAGATATTATAACGGTAGCGATAGAACTTATAATTAGATTGCATGACTTGAAGTGTAGCCTACTAACCTATGTAAAACTTAATGCATGTTTCTTAACTATATTATTATTTGAAACAGCATATAGTAATATAATTTGTTAGTATACGGGACGTTTTTTGGACGGTGTGATGTGCATGTGGGAGTCCAATTGCATGGTGCATGTTGGTGATTGATCACCCCCTGCCAAACACCCTAGAGGTGGCTCGCAGGGTATTATGTAGATGTATAATCTCAGGATTTTTACTTATAATGATGATCGACGACATCCATCGAGGCTAATAAGTAAAATCAGGATGCAAACATTGAGTGTAATAAAAAGTTTTCTTTTGAGTTGAAACTTTTCGCAGCCACTTAATCACACCACTGCGCAATTTTATTTGCCCTCTATTTTTCGATTTCAAATGCAGCATGTTTTTGCTAATAAATTTATAAGGAGTGTAATATCGTGCATTCACGATTGTTATGGTACGAAGAACATTGTCTTGTCCAATTGGCATGCATTTTCTCCCAATCATCAACGTTTCTTGTATAGTAGTGCGAGTAATACCAGTTTTGGTATCATGATGCGGATTCCCAGATTCTCTTTCCAGAAAAATTATTTTAATAGTTGTCTGTAGACGAAGGACAGTTAAAAGATTATATTCTGAAATTTTCACGAAATGGACATGTACTTCGTTTTTCTGCCCATCCTCCTGAAGTAAATCGGAACGAAATTTCTCTCTATGGATATGCTTTATGTTTCGGATGAATAAATACCATGGATTGAAATAGGTGTAGGCCGATATAAGGATTAAACGCTGCAGGAAAGATTATCCGAGTGGCAGATATTCATGGTTCCAGCAAAATCCACATTGAGCGGTAGGTAACTCCAGCTAATATCATTTATTAAATGAGCTGCGGCGTAATACCTTGAACGGGTGACAAGTGACGATTATGTTGAGCATCGAAATCTTGGATGCTCCTCACCCGTAGTAATGTACGATACGTATCTTCATATTATACGAGAGGGAGACAAGATAATATGTTGACCACCATCCAGCCAAAACAGACCCAATCATTCTCCGAGGCTTAAAACTATCCCTCTCGCGTTTCCAGGGGCAAAAATGGGGTCTTTTTTATGCCCCAAAGTCGCCATTTCACCCTGCATCCGATATACAGGAGGCGATGTGGATTTTTGATGAAAAAAGAATCTCTCACTCGTAATAAAAAAAAAAGAATTTCACGTAAACAGCCACTTACTCCAAAAAGACAGTGATCTAGCCAGAAGGCTAATTCGGTTCCTAATTAATGCTCAAAATAACTTCCCGTGTGGCCGAGGACTACACGGGAACCTCGAGTAACGAATTTAACTTTTGACGACTTGCCGCCGGCGACAGAAAATGCTAGGAGCTACTTAAATAAGAGAAATAAAATTGTCTTTAGTTTTCCAACTCACCCAAAAATGGAATAATTACAAATTTTGCACTAATACAGCGTTATAACCACCGAAGACATGAGCGGAAAATTTCCATCACGAAATAAATATGAAAAATAAGGTCCATTTGTTTCTAACAATTATAATCTTCAATTATAAACTAGGGGAAATGAGCTTTCACGGTTTTGGCACGGTTGCACCCATTCCTAAGCTGAACCTCTCACCCCATTCAATTCCCAGTTAGGCGTATCCCTGTTTATCAAAACCATAATTGCTATTCTCTTCCTCCCCATTCCCCACTTGCTCAAAGTTCTTCCAATTAGTAAATTTTTCGCTTCCCCTCCTCGCTCTATACTCGCTCAATCTAATCCCACTGTCTTATTTATCTACATCTCCTCTGAGAGATTTCCGGAAACCAACTTCGAAAAAGAGCGCTTAAAACTTGGCTAAATATTTATTTATTTTTTATCAATTTGCATCAAATCCAAAAACAGTCAAGAGGACCTTTTACATTGGATTTATGAACAAAGGGTTTAACAATGAAGTGCAACAAAGAAACATGATACAGTCATTGAATAAACTCAATTTCTGCTTTCAGTTCTGTCTGACCATATGGAAATTTGCCTCATGAGTGGACATGTTGCGGCATTCACGAATCGCGGATGTATTCTTTGTTTTTCCCACTGTCTAATTTGTTGTTCTTGTCTCTGCTGGTCGTATGAAACAAGGACTTGTAACGCCCGAATTACTCTAAATCCGATGTAGGATGTGTAATTTAGTGTTGTATTTTACATGCACTATTCGCGAAAATATAGTGAAGGAATTGTGACGTTAATTTTATATTGGATAATGTTTATTGTATCGGTGGCCCACATTTGCTTGGATATGTATTCTTTTCCAACGTTTTTATATTTTACTCGATTTTCAATTGTTAAGAGTTATGTACAATTATTTTCACATGGACCAGGGCCTCAAGAAAATAAATTAATCATTGTATATATTTATAGACATGGCAAAGGTAATCTAGAGAAGAAGAAGGCTGGTGTTCCCAGCGTCCGGTAGCTTCCAGCTAGAATTTCAGCCTTTTCCGCCGAAGATGGTTTTTGAAATGTAATCCGGGTGAAGTATTCTCTCGTGTAGCACTTATTAGAGAAGAAGAATCTTTCGCCGCGAATAATTTTATGGAATAAAAATGGCGCACGCTACGGTGAATATTTCGAATAATTTATGGCATATATTGTCATTAATATCCATTTCACCGCGAATAGCGTTAAAATTATATTTCTGCTATCTATCACTACAAATATTGCATCAGAAATACACAGTAATGAAATATAAATAAGATCTTCAAATTCTAAGCCATTCGGCTGCGAAATGTTTTACTCGAAACGAAAAAAAATTCAAATCAAACACCTACCAAATCTTCCATCGAGAGCAGCATCTTCCAATGTCATACGTTGTATTCTCTCGCTTCTCGGAGAAAAATGATCAATTCCCCTTCTCTCTTGAATTGAGGCCTGAAACACAAGGATACCATAATTATTAACTCCGTAATTACGTATAGAAAACTAATCCACGACAACTTAACTTTATGGAGTCGAATATTCAAAAACAGCATCAGTTGGATCAAATCAGCAAAGTTTACCGACTTATGATAGTTACAAGTTAAGGAAAACTCAATTTTTTCTCGAAAAAAAGTGCTAATAAATTTTGTATGGCATGCGGCACAATTTGCTGGAAGTTATTAACATTAGTTAAATAAGATCTTGCAATATTTCTGTGGAAAGTTACTCGGGATTTCCGCCGGGTCATGTTCTCCAACTCCATCTCGGCCGACGTTTCGATGGACAACTCGTTCATCAAACATTAACATCGATGGACAACCCGGTGGAAATCCCAAGTAACTTCCACGATTCTGTACGCCGCGCCGGGAAAGCCTGCGGTCATTCTTGTAATATTTCCTCTCATTTAATTTTAGCAAAAAGCGTTTCGTTGTTACAAAAATGAGGCAACTGAAAATGTTGATTTAACATCGAAACGCGTCGTGTGTAAAAATAAATTCAGTGGAAATGTTGCAATGTTTCATTTACTCGCAGTAGTAAGGAAGTTACCTTTGACCATTGAGAGGCATTAAAACTATCATCGCTATCCTCAAAATCTGATTTCAAGCAATGGAAATTCAATAAAACCTTCAACTTATCATGCCGTCAACTCGTCAGTTCCAACTATCTTCTATATTATTTCTACTGTATAGATACCTTTTTCTCAACTTATACGCAACCAAACTCTACAAATGAGGTACCAAAATGCACAGAATTAATCAAATAACATGCGACGGCATATCTTACTTCCTAAATATTGCTATTTTTTCCTAAATTTGGTTTTTAAATAATAAAAAAACTGTATATATTCCTGACGTTAACGGCGCACAAACTGATACATTTGTTCATTTGCAACAATATCTCGCATTCTTTAAATAACTTTTATCAAAATGCGGCTGCTCCACATTCAAGTCTCCTGTTGATACGTAAGTATGAGTCATTATGTGCGTTTAACAGAGGATAGTGTAATTACTTCCAATGTTGTGTTTAAAGAGGTCCTCTGACCTCAATTGGTACATGAACATTCCAATTAAATTTGTACATAAGACCCTGCCTTTTTTCTACATTTTAAAATTAGAAACGCGCCTATCCCTCTGTGGACCTTCATTGAAAAGAGCGGGGGAAGCCCGCTGGGAGCGGGCGCAGCACGCTCGTGGAACAAATATTGCTGCTCAATTCTAGGTTGTAATTTATAAATTGTGCAGATCAAAACAAAGTAATTTCCTTATTATTATGAATACTCGGAACAATCACCAAATGAAGCCGTACATGATTTTTTTCTCACATTGCTCCAACCTCACTTATTGATTTTAGGGATGCCACCACATTTATTTTTCATTGGAACAATTCCTAAGGATTAAATTTACCTTCCCAAGCAATATACTTCCATGTCGCAAGTAATAGTTCAAAATAATATGGACTTACTTTATAAACTCTAACTTTTGGAGGGAAACAACCTCAAAAGAAGCAAAAATTGTAGTAACATCTTTGTATATATGCTGGGTGATTGACTTACCTTGATATATTATTTCAGCAGTAGTTCCTCATGTGCATAACTTTATTATTCCATTTTTCTAGCCTTGCATAGATTTACCATAGAAATTAATAATCGTTGGCAGGTCTTGCCTTAGCATGAATGTGATCATATTTTTTCTTATTACGCGATATATTTTTATGATCGCGTGGTGTTCATGTGGGGATTCTCTTGCATGCTGGTCACCCCCGGCCAAACACCCTAGAGGTGGCTCGCAGGGTAATATGTAGACGTATTAAAACTTTCAAGACGCCAAATCGATAGATGCGGCTCAAACTTTGGTAGAAAAATATTGGAATAAATGTTTGTGTGTTGCAGTCCATGTATCCAACTATGAGATAACACCTCCAAAGCAGTCATCATTTGTTATGTAAGAACGCAAAGAGAAAATAGAAATTATTGGGAAACAAACGAGAAATAAGTCCTCGTCATTCACCAAAATAGATTTTGATGTAATTTTCGAATTTATCCGTATTTATTTCTTCGGTGGATTTATTCCATTAGCACTGACCATTATCAATGGCAAGAAATGAGAAAATCAGACATTAATGCTTCGTAAAAAAAACCTCCATATTACACATAGTTGGAAATTTGGAAGCTATGGCCAGTTTGATCATCGTCAGATGGGTACGTCGAAGCAGTTCATTTCATGAATCAAGTACATGAGTCATGAGAAGAGAGTCAGTAGCACAAGTCACTATCTCTATATCACTTATGCAGCAGTTCCGTCTGATAGTTAATTAATTGAAATAATTAATCGCGACTCTATTTGCGTTGACGCAAGGACTTTTCCATAGGTCGACGACGGTCCGCCAGAAAAAAATTAGTATAGTCTTTGGGAGAGTGACAGGGAGAAACATATTGGCATTCATCGAGTTTTTAATCTATTTCGCAGCTTTCAAATTCTAGGTGTTTAAATTAGCTGAAAATCTAAAGCTGTAAAACACTAATAAAAGATGAATTGCATAATATACCATGTATCATAGAAGCTTCTTAATAAATTGAAAAAAAACTCGAATAATACGCTAGAATCGACGCACTACATGAAAGTATTTTCGCGTAATTATTATCGCGCAATTATTATATTACATGAAAAATTTCTTTATTTTTGTGTGTCACTTTTAATATAATTTTCAGAGCTCAGCAATCCCACCAACAGGTTTCCGTAAGTGCTTCTTGGCGACGAAGGAGCAGCAGTAAAACAATCACTGAAAAATATAGGACATCCTTTTTTAAAAAAAAATTATCGCTTAGCACGATGAGCTGCATTAATTTGCTCTCATAGTAAAAAGGATAAAAACCAAAAGAGAGGTCTCTAGAATATTAATTAACTTATGCAGCAGTTCCGACCGAAAGTTAATTAATTTAAATTATAAATAGCGAGTCAGACGATTCTATGACGGTTCTATTTTTTATAGGTTTTATGGGAAGTTTTATTCTTCTATTTCTTTATTTCTATTCTTTTGGAAGCACGAAAGAAGGAATCGCTTTTTACTATCGGGATGTCACCAAAGCCTCGATTTTTCCGTTTCACTTGAAATCCTCTATCCACGATCATTATTGTATTCAAATGGAAAAATTAATTCCGCTATTTATTACACCTCCACGCGGCTAAGTATTTTTTGGAAAAAGTACAGACCGACAAAGTTAGGCATTAATAACTGAAAACACTGATTGAAATGGAGAAATCTGTGTACTGGCAACGAAAAGAAAAAAATCTAGGAAACCAGACGCTCGAGTACCTATGACTTAAATTGCAACGAAGACGATATAATGGACCCTTTCTCAAGAAGCTGAAGATTGCATGGGCGGAAAGAGCGATAAACTACGTAGTGTACCAAATAGGAAGAGAAGAAATGTGGAGCGCCATCTATGAAATGAAGACTTGGCAGATAGGCCATGTCGCAAGACACAGTGATTGCGTGAGGGATTTAGGTAATCGAGGGAAAAATTGAAGGAAAAGTCCCCCGATGAAAGCCAAGAGATGAGTGCTTGAGGCATATATTTGATGGTCAGAAGGATGAACATCAAGAGAATGAAGAACGAAGCTTGGGAAAGAGAGAATTTGAGATTTTTCAGGACAATTATAGCATTGCAGTACTATGGATGAACAAGGGCTATTTATAAAAAAGTAGATAATATGAAACTTCCACGTCCACAAATTCTCAGAACGGGGAATCAAAATCACGCGGTTGCCAAAGCGTCAACCTGCTTCTCCAAACGCGGTTGAATACTTTTTGGCCCTCGTGGGAAGTATTCTCAATAAAAATGTGAGTAAAAGATCTACACCTACACACTACCCCGCAAGCCGCCTCAATAGGCGTGTTGTCTCCTGCGTCTGGTCACCAGCCGTGGGCAAATAAAATTGAAATGCTTAAACGATGTTTCGCCTTGTATTTATTAAAGTCCTTTCGCTGGAAAAAAACGAATTCCCTCACCTATCCGTTCGGCAAAATAACTCTCGTCTCGTGTGCATCTTCCCTGTACGATCTTGCAATATTGTGCGATTCTAATATGATGTTCTCCGCGTCGCTCTGAATGATTCCTTTTCTCAATTGATCAAATAATGGAAACGCGCAGCCTCCAAGTTCTCTAGCGGCTCCCAGCCTCATTCGCTTAACAATTGTATAACGCTGTCTGAGCGCCCGTATCAGATTTCGACGACTTTCGAAATGTTTTCGATAAATTTTTACATTTAAAAATAGTATCTCTTAATTAATTCCATGATCAAAAAGCGGTACTATTCCCGACCAGGAAAGTGTCACGCAATCCATGCTCCCGGAATTAACACCAAAGCACTGAAGGAACTCGTTAAAGAAAGCGAGAAATGGATACCAATCATAGAATGAACGGAGTCGATTTTATAGATCTGTCGGGCCAACAACATGCGGGAAATGTGGTACCACCGTTCACTTCTGCGATGATTTATTTATTCCATGGTAATTTTGCCTCGAGTCTTAGCGATTCAAATCAAATCCGGTGAAAAGAGTATCCATTTGCACTACATTACCACTCTTATCTGTATAATTCTTGTACTTTTGAAGCTGTCTCGGTACGGCTTCAGGCTTCATTTCGCTGACGTAATTAAAATTCATGTAAGAATACATTTTTAAGTCTTCTAATTTTATTTCTCGCACATTTCGCCGCTTAACAGCATCATTAGGTGATTAGGATAAACCCTTTGATTACATCACGCGAGGCGAGATTCGAAGAAAAGGTAAAAAAAAATAGACTCCTAAAAATGGAATTAACGCGTGAAACTTCTCCTATATTTTCAGTCGACGTTCCTCATCCATCGCGGCGAATGAAATAATTTCATACAATTCGTCTTCCTCTCGCGTCCATCCTCCAAAAAAGCATGATGTTTTTTACATCCACCCAGCCTATAGCGTGCACAGGGTTCGACGGTTTGGCGTAGAGCGTGTCGATGCGCGAATGCGCGCGGTGGTGCGGCGGGCGCTCATCGCGTGTCCCGGCATTGCTCTCGCTTGAAATGGGCGCATCCGCGCATGCGCAGTGGCGACGCCACCTCCCGCTCCGGGAAACTCCGAGCGGCGGAACGGCGCGAGATTCATGTGCGAAGCGATTGGCTGACGCGCGCGCCAGGAAGGAAAAAACAAAAGAAGAATATGCTCGTGAAATCCACTCGTCTCATCCACGGCCTCGATTCCACGTGACCAATTCGAGAGAGAGATCGCGCATGCATCATTGCCGAGAAGGTAAACGACATCAATGAGACATGCGAAGAAGACGACAAATGACTAACCTGTGTTCCCATGCAACGTCCTGAAATTATTCAAGAAACCTATCAGTTCTACAAATTCAAATTAAAAAAATAGTTTAATAATGTAGGCGCAGCAGATGATGCAGTTAGGCCACATTTCTGTGATGTATTCGAGGACAGCTTTTAGAAGATATGGCTGAACTAAATCAACTAAAGGCTGCACAAAGCACGATTTTCGCGTTACAATTGATGGATATTGTATTCAAATATCCATATTTTACACAGGCTCTTTTGACAGTACATTCATACGCAACGTCGATTAGTATTTACTAGAATATACGCCATTCTGGCCAAAAACTAATATAACTTTCTCCCTGAACATCATGACCATCATGATTTCACGTCACCGTACCTCTTGTACTGTGAGCAAATGAATGTTGTAATCGGAATCTTCTTCATGTACATGGCGCTACGGTTGACTCAAGTAACTGGATGAAGTACGCATTTAAAAATATTTTAATTGAATTATTCACGTTCTGTGTGGCCTATTGTTGCTTATTAACATCGGAAGTCGCTTGTCATGGCGTAACATCGTTCGAAAAGTACCCGCAAAGACCCTGTATTTTGGAATGCGAACTTACCTGCGTTAACTACATATTATTCTTTCAAAACTTGATGTAAATACATTGACGAATGCTCTCACGTTATTCAAATTAAGGAGTCTAGGCCGTTTGTAGACATGGATTTAAAAAGAGATACACACAACGCGAGCATCTTCCACCAGGCCCTCCGCAACAAAGGTCTTTCTTCGCGTCGCTCAACCATGGACGTTTTCCGAGCGCGCGTTCTCTCGCTCCAGAGACTTTCATCCGCTTACCGGGAGGTAGCGCTGCTATCGCTGCGGCGGGCACGAGAGGCGGCTGGGCGCGAAACAGAAAGGCGGAGACTCAAATTCAGAGAGAGAGAGAGAGAGAGAGAGAGAGCGGGGAGGGTGTACAGGGAAAAGGGGGAGGAGGGGAGAGGGGGGGTGGCGAGTATAAAAGGGGGGCTTCATAATGGAGGGCCACGAGGAGTCCCCAAAATGAGCATCGCATTGCGCACGCGCCGATATCACTCATTCACTCACTCACCGATGATGCACGCTTCCGATACGATCTCCCGCGTCACTTGTCGAATCCGGATAATGCACGACTGCATTGCTGGGGCGCCAACGCGTCGCGACACTGGCCTGACTCTTGATCACGCACACACACACGATCCCTATCATCCATATTGGTAACTATGCTCGTGAATGATTTATCAGGGGAGAGTTTGATGCGAATGGGGTCGCTGACAAGACCAGGATTCGCGATTAATTAAACAATTCGAATTTAGTTCAATTGGACATTGTAATATATCCACTGAATATATTTTCGCACAACGAGCTTCGTTGGTACAACTACTACCGATCAATTCAGTGGAAATATTGCAATGTCTTATTTAACTATTTTTTTCTTTTCTTAATCCCC
Source organism: Ischnura elegans (assembly GCF_921293095.1). Lineage (NCBI taxonomy): Eukaryota > Metazoa > Arthropoda > Insecta > Odonata > Coenagrionidae > Ischnura > Ischnura elegans. Next base: position 108,260,592 of record NC_060253.1, on the reverse strand, counting down.
AGATACCTCGATAATTATAATATTATAATACATTATTAATTGTAATATATTATTAATGTACTAACATTGATGAGTTTTACCATACCGTGCCATATATATTACTCAAGAAGGAATTTGGACAATAGAAAAAAAATCTTCCCCGCTCATAAATTCACTAGAAATTGTAAAATATAATAATCACGAAAGATGACGCCCGGTATTAATCAGTTGGTGACGTCGAAAGAGATCTGGCTCATTTACTCGTTCTGGGAAAACTTCTCCTGGATGGAGGGAACAGCTCACAAGAGAGTTAATATCATTGAACCACGAGCGGCCCATCCTCTCAAGGACTCTGAAAAGCACAAATATACCTACGCAAGAAAAGTTGACTTGAGTGACCCGTGTTTAATTATGGAATCTAACCACAAATCGAGTCTCGGACGCCTTACATGATAAAAGAAATAAATACAGGAGGAAATCTAGGATCAAATAGCACAGGTCCGCCATAAAATACCAAACAGTGAAAGACCATATTTTAAAAAAATCACACTTGATTGATTTAAACTTCACTGGACGAGAATAACAATGAGCATTTCTAAATTCCCTCTTAAATGGAATATTAATTTCTGAGATGGATAATTGGAATTGATTACGCAAAGATACTAATTGCAAACAAAGGATGTAACTCAAAATTACACATCAAATAAATTATATATTATAAATACAGAACTGATATCCTATGATTAGGGTCCGGACATTGTGGATGAAAAGTTATAGTTTGATAGGAAGAAGAGTTAAATACCTATGGTTTAAGAATGACTCAATAATTTCCCTTGAACATAACAGCCTCATCGAGCGCAAGGAATTCGCATTGAAAAGTTACAATACGGTTATGTAACGTAAAATAAGCACTGGTTACATTAATGTAATATTACATAATTATAAGTTTAACATTTACAGTAACATTCCCATTGAAAGTTCAACATTTATATCAATTCAACATCCCCTCAAATCTAATAGGGTTACCGAATCAATGAAAGCGGAGAAAATGGCTATTCCAAATACTGTCATTAGGGCCTCGTGATTTTTACGTGGTATACTCACATTATAAGCTGATGGATTTAACATCTATTTATCTCATTTCTCTCATCACAAAGTTACAATTTATTTTTCTTTCGGAAGCTAATGATATTTTTTCCTTTTAATTCATGACATAATTCCCAAAGCATCACAAATAAAGTTAGTTTAGGCTTTTATAGAAATTGACCAATTTAATTATCTAAGCGAAGCTTTTTAATAATTAGGCACCATGACAGGCGGAAATTGTAATTAACCATTGCATTTATGATGTTTGACGAACTGCGTGGTGATTTAGAGAAAATAAATATAAAATGCCAATCTCAGAAAGCACATATAGAGTACATATTTCAGTGATTAGGGGCACAACAAGTAAAATAACTTATTATTAAGTCCAGGCAACAATTATTAAAATATTTAATGGAAGAATTAAAACAGAATCGATAATTTTTCAAAATGATTACAGGAAAAATATTCCTCGACTCTAGAAAAAAATTGATAAATGATAAAGTAAAATAACCTCATCACTTCCAGGATGTTTCGACTTGATTCAAAACGCCCCACCCAGTTCAATTTTTAACGGCTGAAGATTTACAGTGTGCTCGTTCTTCCTTATTACTACGAACTTGTGAACAAAAAAAACGCCATAGGATTTCGAGAGTCAGAAAACGTGAATGAAATACGGGAACGCTGTTGCAAAATTCATATTTTCATGAATGATTCATCGACAACAGAACATGGGGCCCTATTCTCGTTAGTGGCGCAACCTTGTACATCTACGCAGGAACGTAAACGAGCTTGCCTTGACATTCTCAAAGGAATGCAGAGAAAAAATTCGGTGTCACCTGAAACTGGTTGATTTCCTTCGACAACAAGTGCGCTACAGAATAAAACATTTGGCCTCCGAGAGGGATCGAAACAGGGACTTATTAGGAAAAACGTCTGGGGATTTTAGTGATTTAAACTTCACAAGTTATGAATGAGCTTTTCTAGATTCCTTTTAAATACAATAATTATTTCCGTAACACTTAATTGGGTGTAATTTAGGGATGGTCGGATCGGATGCCTCGGATCCAAATATCCGCGGATATTTCCCTTCATCGGATACATCGGATCCAAAGTCGCGGAAGTCATCGGATCTGGATCCGAATTTTTAAATAATAGCTTCAGTGAATGCAACGTAAGGGTGGAAAGAGTTCCGATTCTAACTTCGTATGCGTCGTCGGATGTCTTGTCCTACTCAGAAACCGTTTTGTCTGAAAGCTCTCGCAGAGGTTATGTAGGAGAATTTCAGCCGTGGAAAATAAAAAAGGCAAAATACGACTGGCACATAGTGTGACTCTTCCCAAGAGATTGAACATCATCGGGAGAATCTCAGCGTCAGGAATTTGAAAATGTATTTGGATCCGAAAATATCCGATCCGAAAGATCCGGCTCCGAAAATCAAGGATCCGATCCGAATCCGGATCCGAAAAAATCCTGGATCCGTACATCCCTAGTATAATTAATTAAGAAAACATCCTAATAGTATTGAAAGTAGGTAACTCAGGTTTCCTTCTCCATAAAAATTTGACTTCATTCTTTCTTTCCTTTCCTCTGTGAAAAATGTCGGTATATAACAATAGATATTTTTCATTGGTAGAAGCCAATTAATAATGCATCCATATACTCAGAAATTTGGGAATCAATAAAATCCAATAACAGGGTAGTTTCCTTCATCAAAGAAAACGAAAGGCATTGATTGCGATTCCTTACCCACCATTAGTGTATTCATAATATACTAATTATTTGGTTTTAGAAATCCCAGTTTAGGCGAATGGCAATGGTCAATTTTAACCGCATTTGAAAAAGGCAGGATTGGCGCCCATGCGATGCCGCTCCACGTGACGTCACAGGGACCTAGATGCTATGCGAGTAGTCAGGAGTTTTACATCGCCTGAGATTACCAATGCATGCATGAGGCACAGAGCTCAGGGAAACATCACTTAATAATCACCTATTGAAATTGCCAAAGGCCGGGAAGTTTTCTTCGTTTGATAAGGTAGTAATAATCCATATTTAAGCCAAGCGCTAACTGCTAGCAGGGTACTCTGCTACCTGCTAGCAGCCTGCGTCGTATCAGCGCTCCAGCCTCGCCTCAAGGCCACCTCACCGGGCGCCAGCGGGAACCAGAATGACGTAACAGGGCGTTTTCCCATCATCCTACTTAGCCGTCGCGTTTTCGCGCGCATGAAATTTTTCACTTTTCATTTAATCGCGAAAAATAGATATCGCCATTCGAAAATCTAAAAGCGTGAAATACGTACTCCAGGAGTGATAATCTTTAGACTTAGGCAATAAAAAAATAATAGGACCCATTATCACAAAAAGCGATTTTTTTTTCGTAGTAGTATAGTCTAGTTTCCTAGTAGTCTTTATAATGCTGCAGGGTAGCGAAACATGTCGACTGAAGTTTAGTAAATTTTTATGTGGAAAGCGCGAAGTGTTTTACTTCCTATCTCGATTTTTTTTTCAGTCCAATGGGCACTTAATAATATCTAACGTCAAAAATAGCACAGAAAGTAAAATTTCTCTTGGTGTCCATATCAAAAATCACTCTCGAATGACTGCGCACTTTTAATGTTGATAACTATTCGGTTTCTCAAGAAAAAGATTTCCAAATAATCGGTTACATTGCTTCCTCACATCTTCGATAGCAACATTATAGTGACAGTAATGCATCCATCTCCCATTTATTTAACTAGGTTTTTACTTACTCTGGATAACAAGCAATACAATTTTAAAACATATTATATGATTTACTTTATAACGCAAATGAGTGGTAAGAAACTAAACAGCAAAGACTTCCGGCAAACATTTCTGCGATACAATCTATTCTAATCCATATCCATGACCTCAACACCTCCAAAGTAAGGTAAACATTTTATATCGAGGCTTACAGGGTGCGTTTCGAAATTAATGCAGCTAGTTTTGTTTTTAAAGAAACCTATAGAACATATTTGCACAAACACTTTAAATTCCTTAAAACACTTCCGTTGGGGTTCTTCATGTTTTTTCTAGCGACTCTGCCATCACCGATAAGCTCCCAAGAAGGCTTCTTTTCGGGGAACTCTCGCAAGGTCCTCGTCGCCACTGATTGTGTCTTTTCCAATAATGAGAAATGGGTTCATTTCAGGGCTGCCGTAATCTGAGGTAATAGGTCTGCTGCGGAGATTTCTGGACCACAGGCGGTGGGGTAGCGTTTGAACCTCGTATTTTGCCAGGAACTCGCGGACTCGTTGTGGCAAGGCCCTTTGTCGAAATGGAGTAGCCAGGTAGCGGATATGTCTTTTCTCGTCCTGACGACCCTGCTCTGTAGTCTTTCCAGCAATTACATGTAATAGGCGGGATTAACTGCCTTTCCTTGAGAAATAAATTCCTTTTGCACCACTGCTTCGCAGTCTAAAAAGACAATGGGCCCTGATTTCACATCTGATTAGCTCATTCTTGCCATCTTGGGGATTTACCTCTTCCTGGCCTTTCTTAAAGGCCTTTAAACACTTCAAAACTTGAGATTAAGACAGATCAGAGTCACCGTAAGCCTCGAGAATCATATTGTTTGTCTCCTCAAGAGATTTTTTCAGTTTAGCATAAAACTTAAATTTTGATCGATTGTCGATCCCATTTTTTTAACGACATAGTCAGGGGTGCTGATTAAAAAAAAAATATTGGGGGAGGGCTCATGTAGGGGCTTATGGGGGTCTTGCCCCGGGAAATTTTATAAATAGTGAGTTTTAAAGTTTTTTTTTAGAATTTTGGAAGAGTCATAAGATCAACATTAGAACCCTGAAAACTCGACTCTTGACAACTCGACATTTTGGGGAAAATCGAAAATCCTGGCACATCTTTATCTCCCTCCATAACGGATTTTTGAGGGGGCTCGGGCCCACTCAGACCCCGTGGAGTTGGCGCCGCTGGACATGTCCAGCGCGCAGAGGTGCCTTATAATTCACGTCCTGCCGCTTTCACAGCTTGAAGAGCACTGAAATAGGTTTTGTTGTAAAGGTAAGCGCTTACCCCACCTATTCCAAGTAGTTTCATTCCACTCCGACCAATAGTAGCCGCGGCGCAAGAAATTCAATTGCATTACCTTCGGAACGCACCCATGGAGTATAGAATTTCAATATTACCTACCCCACGCCGCTCTTCCTTCTTAAAGGCACAATAAAGCCTATTCTCTTTCATCCAAACTTAAAATCCTATTTCCCCCATTCCCCTCCGTCGCTCTCCTAAGTGCGTGAGTAATTGAGAATAGATATTTTTAAGAGCGACACGGAGAACATCATATTAGAGCCCCATTATATTTCTAGAAGCGATAAATTAAGAGATATTTTTCCAAACGTGTAGCTAGGGGAATTCGTTTTTCCCCCGAACCATAAAGGACATTAATAAATGCTAATCGTAATTTTGCTTGGGCATTTTCTTTTTATGTGTAAACGGCTGGTGTCCTAACACCCCTGCTGCACGCTTTTTTAGGCGGGTTGCAGACGTAATATAATACTGTTTTAAGATCGCCTTCCCGCTTAGGATTCGCTCCATTCAAACCGTCTGTCTCCTCCGTATCTCATCTAGAAGCCTTTGCCTCTCATCATCCTCCATGTCCAGCACTCCGTCTTTCGTCCTCCTCTCCGTCCATTTCTCCTTTTCTTCTCTCCTTCACACCTACACCTCTAACGCCTCCTGTCACTCCTCGTCCTATTTCCTCACCTCCCACGTTTCCACACTGCACAGCGTCACAACTCCGATACGACTTTTTCCCGTTTTTTTCTTAAAGATCCTTTTATTGGCTCTTTCCTATGAAAACGCGCCTCTGTTACAAAAGCAATATTCATATCGACATCCTAGCCGATGTGTCCGATTTCTTGAATCTGCTGTAGCAATTACATGTTCCATTAAAAATCAAATTAAATTTCGCCATCAAACAATGACATTCAAATCGTGAGTGCTTAAACATTTTCAGCGCCGAAATTCTTAACGAGTAACTTACAAAAAATGAGGAAATATCTATATTTCTGGCACAATATTGATCAACGCTTTAAACTTAAGCGAAGCTAATTTATTCGTGAAAAATCTGTTGCTCCCCCACGGAATCACCGATTCCTATCTTTACTGACTGTGAAACATCATTCTTAAGAGGATTAATCACTTCCTGACCAAAAGTCATCGCATGGAAAGACACTGCACCGCCCGCTCTGCCACGCCTGAAACCTCTGCGGAAAGAAGCAGAGGAGATGCGGCAGACAAAAAGAATATGTTTCAGCCAAGAACAAGGCTTCCACCTCAGTCAATCACGGAACCCGATCATTAGGCGCATCCACCAATCACATCCGGCTTGACACCTACGCAATAGGGTCGTTTCCTTCATCAAAGAAAGCGAAAGGCATTGATTGCGATTCGTTACCCACCATTAGTGTATTCATAATATACAAATTATTTGGTTATAGAAATCCCAGTTTATACGAATGGCAATGGTCAATTTTATCCTCATTTGAAAAAGGCCAGATTGGCGGCCATGCGATGCCACTCCACGTGACATCACGGGGACCTAGTTTCTATACGAGTAGACAAGAGTTTTACATCGCCTGAGATTACCAATGCATGCATGAGGCAAAGAGCTCAGGGAAACATGTCTTAATAATCACCTATTGAAATTGCCTAAGGCCGGAAAGTTTCCTTCGTTTGATAGGGTGTTAATAATCCTTACTTAAGCCAATCGCTACCTGCTAGCAGGGTACTCCGCTACCTGCTAGCAACCTGCGTCGCAGCGGCGCACATATTCTCGCCCCAAGGTCACCTCACTTTGCGGCAGCTGGAACCAGAATGACGTCACACGGGCTTTTCCCATCATTCATACTTAGCCGTCGGGTTTTCGCGCGCTTGAAAATTTTCACTTTTCATTTCATCGCGAAAAATAGATTTCGTCATTTAAAAATCTCAAGACGTATTTCCTTCACTTTTTATTTATATTCACCGCCCCCAAAGCAGTTTATTTCTTTTAGGTCTTAACAGCGGGAAATCAAAAGATTTAAGGTACAGTAAACTTACCGCCACTTAGGCCAGCAATAAAAGTTCATCCCTGTCGGGAATCGAACCCGTAATCATAATATTTTACGTTCACATTTAATGACGCAATTAATTCTCTCATTTCATTTCGGGAAAGATATCAACTCAAGTACGAAGCATGCAATTACTACAGCTTAAATGCTCGTTTAATTGGAGTCTAAGAAGATTTTTGTGAATATTCAACAAAAAAGAATTACTTGGTGTTTTTTTTTTAATTTCTATAGAGTCAAATAAATGTAACTCCCTTCCACTTTACCCTCAATTCAGAAAGGTAAAATGCTCACCATCCAAACATTTTTTATACATAATGCTCTTAATATGTGTATCAAAATTCAAATGTATCTGATAATAAATCAAAATATATTGTGCAAAAAATATTCCTTGATATTTTTTGTTTCAGGTTTTTAGAAATTTGGCTGTATAGTGTGCTCGTTTTCTTAAACAAATCTTTGTTTTCCTTGTAGCCATTCAAATATAAACTCTTATTACAAAACACTTTTTCAGCTGCATGTATTTAACTCCAGCTCCAGCACCGAGCTTGTCTAATCACTTTACACAAACCTAAACACAAGCTGCATTCTCAACTATTGACTGAAAGAATTATATTGTATGACAAAACGCACTGCCATGTAATGTATTTGCAGAAAATGTATGCTCATAGAAATTTATGCGACATACCGAACGAGATATTAGTCTCACAGTCGGAAAAATATTGCACACGATTGAGAAAGTTTACAGTTCATATTTAAGTTGTAGAAAATATTCCTATAAAAACCAACACTCAATCTGGCGTATTTTCTATCCAAAACAATGTTTGGATGAGCATCCTTTCACCCAATCAAACTGAGAATTCCTCACAGAATCGAAAAAAATGAAATACACACGAGGGTGGTTCGATAACCTCTTAGCATTTTCGAGAACTTTCATTTCTTTATAAAATTGGATAAAAATGAGTTTTGTGCGGTGAACTCTTTTTTTTTTTTTGAAAGGGTAAACAATGATAGAAATGAAAGCTAATTCGAATGAAGTTCATTGAAAAATTTCTCCTGTTTGAAGCTATTTGCAATTGGGAAGATGAATTTAAACGTGGCTGCACTTGGAGAAAAATTAACATCGTTCTGGACCCACTGTGGAAGTGTCTGCTCCCGAACTGATCGACAAAATTCACGATAGGTTTTTACGTTCTTCACGAATCAAAGTGCGCGGTATAGTATAGGCCATAGGCATATTGCAAAGAACAATCGTTTTCATTTTGCACAAAATATTTGATATGAAATAAATCTCTGAAAGATGGGTGACGCGTTTATTCACAGTGGAGAATAAACGCAATGATGTCGTCACCTTTGAGGCTGCTTTGGTACTTTTCCGTCGTAATCCCAACGACTTTCTGCCTCGATACATAAATGCAAATTATATGCATTCGTCACTATACTACAGAGAAAACATACCAGTAGAAATAATTGAATTTTAAGATAAATGGGCTCCAAACCAGTCGCTGATAGTGAAATGGGTCGGACTAGTCATGGCCACGATCACTTGGGATGCATGAGGAATAATCTACATCGATTAATTGGAAAGGGATAAATGATAAGAGGAGAGTATTATGACTCTTCATATTTCTCATCATTATTATGATTGCTCAACATGCTTATTTCGATCAAAGGAGACCAAAAGCCTTTGGGAATTGAGTCGATACAAATAAACGAATGAGAATTTAAATAATCCTTTGGGATGAAATTAGGTTAATGAATGAGAATAATGAGAATAACATTCTTATGCGACTCATTCTTATACTGCAGAGAAAAAATATGCAAATGACACTATCGAACGTATTTTCAAGCACCAGAATACAATTTTAGATATATAAATTTTAAATATATTTTAGATGGATAATATGGATATCAGAGTTCATTTTCTGCGACCATTGGCACACGTTAACGGCGAACACCCAAACTTCGAGCGGTCTACGTGCGGGAATCCGCTTGAAGCTGCTCCTCCATTTTTGAAGCATTGATATTGAAGAATCGTGTGGAATGCTATTAGTGAAAATTATTTACAGATTTTCTTGCGGGTGTAAACTTTCAGCCGTAGATAAACAACCACTTTATCCCTACTTTGGATTATCATATTCACCAAGGGTGAAGTTCGCCAAGTAAGTATCATTTAGCTTAGCTGGGAGTCAAACCAAGATCTTCCGATTGCCGGTCAGGTATGATTACACCACCAAGCCAACTTCTGAAGCGAATTCCAGAATGAGTTTACCGAACAAGGTGTTGACGTCTCAAGTCAATAGTAAGGAAAATTAAGGTCGTGCTTCTGTAAGCACCGTCGTACAATATAAGGTTATAGGTAGCTCCATTTCTTCACATTGCTTAAAATGTGACTTATTCCGACATATTCCTTGGAAAGCTGCCTGGAGAGGTACCTCGTTATCCCGCATGCATATCCCACAGCAAGTTATTATGCTGTTGGATGCATATTTCGAGTACGAAATCTATAGGCTGATAAACATTTTCCTTCAAAGCACAGCATGAAACAAACAACTTTCTACGCAGTCACGCGTGCGGGTGCAGAATTATATACTCCAAGGATGAAATTATCCATGAAAATATCTAAAAATGAAAAAAAAGTAGGTCATACATCCATACCTAGCTGACCAGCAGTCGGGGTATCCGGGTTCGAATCTCGGGGGAGCCAAATGATTTTTTTTCATGACGAATTTCATCCTTGGTATACATAACTTTGTACCCGTGCGCGTGACTGGGTACAAAGTTACTGGAAATAAACTCTCAACTGTAACTCAGGCAGTGCTTAGGATTATAATCACTATTTTAGCGACGGAAGTTGGAGGATTTCAACTGCACATTATTTGGAGGAGAAAAGGGTAAATGTGAAATAAAAACTAATATTAAGGCTAGTAAAAAATATAGCCCTATGATCTCATTTATCCAAAACGTAAGAGCGATACCTTTACGTAAGAATACTTTGATTTATGTAGAATGCATATATGCTTTCAGATAATCCCGTCTGGCGCACCAAAATTGCGAAATTCAGCAGCATGATATTCCAAGGTGTTGAATATTTCAAGCGTAGCTCTTTGATGAACTTTGACTGGAAAAATTAGTAGAGAAATAAATGAGCAGGTTAGATTTCCATACAAGAGGAGGAAAACATTCTGGAGCGATATTCTCAAAAGTCATTCCATACTCCTCACTTAAATACATTGTTAAAGACGAATTTGAATAAGTGTCTAATTTCATCGGAGAGATATTTTTCCACGGAATATTTTTGCTATTCATATAACCACTCTTTTAATATAGTGTGGCAATATAACTTAATGTGTCAACATCGGAGATAATCAATATATTTGATATTTTACTTTACTTCCTCCAGTATTGAGGATCAGATTCAGCAAAAATACTCTTGGACTTGGAATAGTCTATCAATTCCTTCATTTGCGAATGCATTAGTTTTATCGACAGTAAATTTTAGGCCTGGACTGAAAAGTACCTTTTAATATTCTATAGACATTTATATATTTTTCATGGTTTCAATAATGTGATTCATTTTAAGATTGCACTGTGAAGATTTAATCACCGTAAGTAAGAAAAAGTTATCGACCAAAAGAATAAACTAAAATGGTTTATCCTTTACACTCCACCTTTCTCTTGCTGGACGGTATACATAGAACTTGGAAAGCCAAATTGGTACCTTGATAATGACACTACGTGTCGAAACCGGGTCGGTACTTTAGGTTATAAAATTGTATGAAAGGTGACCATTTTAGTTTATTCTCATGGATATAAAACATTTCCACCAGATATCGCCGGACACTGTGAATTATATCGACCAAAAATCGAATAACGGATGCTTGGAATTTCGGGCCACTCTACAGACCTCTGAGCCATCAAGGTTCCTCATTTCCCTAGGTAATGTCATCTGAATAACATGTAAATGCTAGGGAACAAACCGCCTCGATTGGTATTATGTCGCCAGTCGTCAAACTACATTAGAATGCAAAAACGTTATCCGCGCGTTACCTTTACTCATCTGGTCAACTACCTCCCACAATTTATTTAAGGCCTTTATAGTTTGAGGGAAACGAATTCCTTTACCAGTCCGTTTGGAAATATATATCTCTTACCTTATCGTATCTGTCTGACCTGGAAATAGTAGTGCAACTCCAGAATAATGTTCCCTGTATCGCCCTGAAACAGTGGCGTAATTAGGACTATGCTTTGGGGGGGGGGGGGGGGATGGGATAGCCTGGGGTGGCGATCCCCTAGCCCCGTTGGGGAAAATTTTTGTAAAATAACATGCCTGGAAATACATAACACATAATTTTAGCACTAAAAATTAACTTAAAGCAGACGCAGTTATTAAATGTCAAAACTAGACAATAGTTATAAACATTTCTTTTATTTCTCTGAGGCTTTGGGGGGGGGGGAAATTTATCCCCCTTATCTCCCCTATATTTACGCCACTGCCCTAAAATATACCTGTTTTTTATTTCTCAAGCAATCAAAGCCTAGCACGTGGCTTACGAGTTAGGTACTATCTGTTCCCATAGAATATTTCTTGTAAAATCTATGTCATTTGAGCGAATTTACCAAGGTTCATGGATCGTGATTCGATTTCAAAAACAGGGATATCATTCCCCTACTTAATCAATTCGAAAACAAGGTGCCAGGAAAGTCAATGTTGTCGCTTTGGATCCCAGGTCAAACTTTCGCGATCACTTTGGCGTAATAATTGACGATCGCTACACTTACCTTGCTCTTTATAAACACAGTGAGTAATGAGCCAAATGAATTGAATGGACGTCAGCTCTTGAAATTTTTTTATTGAAGAGGAGGGTAGGTGAATTTGGATTGCGATTTTGTGACCATCTCTTTAAACTATCACTCAAGCGAATTGATACATCTAATTTAGATTTCGGATCAGAACACTTGATTCCACATTTAGATCAAGAAAATTCTACTGTCACTGATTATTTCTCAGAAAATCGTTGAGCCCGAAATAACAGCACATTAAGTTCTTCACTCCCAACCAAATGGCCCTATTTTCAAATTTTAGGGTTGGTCGAGATGTTGAATATATTTCCACATCCCTATTTGAGTGCTTTGTGGAGGAATTATCAAGAGAGTTCGTCGGATTGGACGCCAAGCCGTTGTCCCCGAGTCGCCTTCTGCTGAGAGCAGGATAATTCCGACGCTGAGTTTCCTTTCGCCATTCTTACCGATTATCATTTATTTAATCACAGCAGGAAAACATTCTGATGGACCTGAAATCAAACTGCATTTACATAATAGGGTGGTTTCCTATTAATTTTTTTACTGTCTAAATCGAAAGATTACTACTCCTGGAGGGCGCATTTCACGCTTTTAGATTTTTAAATGACGATATCTATTTTTCGCGATTAAATGAAAAGTGAAAATTTTCAAGCGTGTGAAAACGCGACGGCTAAGTATGAAAGCCGGGAAAACCCCGTGTGACGTCGTTCTGGTTCCCGCTGCCGCAAGTGAGGTGACCTTGGGGCGAGGCTTGAGCGCTGATACGACGCAGGATGCTAGCAGGTATGATAAGGATTATTAATACCTTATCAAGCGAAAGAAACTTTCCGAACTTACGTAGTTTTAATAGGTGATTATTAAGAGATGTTTCCCTGAGCTCTGTGCCTCATGCATGCATCGGTAATCTCAGACGATGTAAAACTCCTATCTACTCGTATAGAAACTAGGTTTCTATACATTTCTATCAGCATATAGTAGTATAGTTTGTTATTATACGGGACGTTTCTTGGACGGTGTGGTGTGCATGTGGGAGTCCAAATGCATGCTGCATGCTGGTGATTGATCACCTCCTGCCAAACACCCTAGAGGTGGCTCGCAGGGTAATTTGTAGATTGTAGATGTAGGTCCCTGTGACGTCACGTGGAGTGGCATCGCATGGGCGCCAATCTGGCCTTTTTCGAATGCGGTTAAAATTGACCATTGCCATTCGTCTAAACCGGTATTTCTAAAACCAAATAATTGGTATATTATGAATACACTAATGTTGGGTAACGAATCGCAATCAATTCCTTTCGTTTTCTTTGATGAAGGAAACTACCCTATTCCCTGAGAACTACCTCTAGGGTGTTTGCCAGGGAGTGACCAATCACCAGCATGCAACAGGATACCCGCATGCACACCACACGGCCATAAACATTTTACGCATAATAAAAGAAATACGTCCACATTCTTGTGAAGGCAAAACTTTCTCACAGTCAGTAATGTCTATATTTTATAGTAATTCATGGTAAATCTGAACAATGGAAATATAAAAGCTTGCTATGAGTCGCCCTTACGAATGACGCCATTAATTTTATGAATTGAGGCATCGTTGATATCCTTAATATTAGGGGGCAAGAATACAATTTTAAATCTCTCTGTTTTACAGTCTATTTCCTTTATTTTCTTCTCGTGATCACGTCTACCATTCAACGGGCTACGGGCTGAATGGGATTCTGCGCGTCTGCATGACATATGCTGGCGCTTGCCTCTTCCAAAATAATTACCTACGTTACGCCACTCCCTTGATCATCACAATTTTTACTTCATCACAGAGACATTTTCAATTTTCAAGCGGCTGCATTTACTAAAACTATAGGGTAGCATGGGGTAATATATCTACCACTGGCTATCGCAGCTTTGTAGCAATTAAAAAAATCCAATTCTTTCAGACAATATACTGTGTTGTCATTCATCAATATTTACGGTGGCAATAAAATACACAAAATCTTTCACAATCCCTCTCTTATACAAGCTTTGACAGTCACTCCTATCATATCATCACTATTAATAACATCTTCAGGCATGATGATATTTGGTAGTATCTCCTGCGTTTGCAACGATACGTCATACACGACATACGGCAGACACATCAGAAAAAACAAGGTTTTATGTCCACAAATGTACAATAAAATCTAGGTCATGAAGAATTTAAAAGTCCTTTCGGTAGTCAACAACGATGAACGCTGTTACCACAATTCCCCTGGGGGAGAGAGAGGGATGGTGTCAACTGGGGTGACATTGACAGGCTTAGAACATCGTACAACCGGAAATATGAAGGGTCGCTTTCGATTTCTTTCTATCGCTTTCAGAACTATGGGGGAAAAAATCGCCCCTTCACTCTGAGATTAATGACGAAAAATATGGAAAATGGGAGTCCTTACCTAAGATCCCAATGGCAGAGATATTGGCATTATTTTGCCATCCACATATATAAAAAATACAAACGCTCTTCCCAATAGTACACCCCTTTTTTCACGGAGTCAAGTCTTTCCTCGCTGGGTGGGAAATAAACCCACAAAGGACAGGAAAGGAAGAAAGAGAGCGAGGGATCCATTGATGCACGCTTCCCCCTTCAGTCGATGGCGCGCTTCCAGCGCAGTCAGCTGTCACTCCGCGCCGAGAACGCCTCCCGCGGACAACCTCCCAACCAATTCAGCGCGGGGAAGTCGAGCGGCCGTTTTGCTTGCCAACAAAACAATCGCGCGCTCCCATGGCGACAACACCATTGGCGAATTCTGACGGGACAAAAAACAATGGCGCCCCCCCCCCCCCCCCCCAACACCCCTCTCGCCCTCCTTCGATGAAACCCATGTGCTGCCCGTCGTCCGCCTTGTTTACCCCCCGACACGAAGTCCCTCACCCAACAATAGTGCAACAATGCAAGGCGACGACATTGGGTTTCACGTGAAGGGGAGAAATCTACCCTTGGTTCTAGAGCGTTGAAGACTGGACCACTCCCATCCCAGCTATGCCAAATGGTTCATTTTTAAATGGTGGAATTGTATCCAATCGTATTTCATAAATCACTGCTAAGAAGAGAACGAATTTTTCCAAAGTATTTGGTGAGCTATTTTTCCTTCGAAGTAATACCTGAATCATACGATAATTTTTTGCGTTCGAGTTCAGCGATATCGGCAACCGCAGCTCAAAATATTGCCTCCGGGTCGGTATCATTTTCATTGTAGCGATGGTAATGCCTGAAGAACACGGTCATTTTGATAACTACACTGATAGGTTTTCAAGGAACAAAAGAGTGATCGCTCGACCTATCATTTTATGAATTCACACGGTCATTCCCACCATCCCTTTTTCCATCACTTATTCCGTCATCTTCCGCATTTATAACTGTCATTGAATGAAAGCCACGTTTACAATAGAGTGGTTTCCCATTTTATTTTTAATGCCAAATCGAAAGATAATTACTGCTGGAGTACGTAATTCACGCTTTTATATTTTTAAACGATGGTATCTATTTTTTGCGATTAAATGAAAATTGAAAATTTTCAAGCGCGCGAAAACGCGACGGCTAACTATGAATGCTGGGAAAAGCCCTTGTGACGTCATTCTGGTTCCTGCTGCCGCCATTTGAGCGAGGTGCGAGGCTATGAGCGCCACTAAGATGCAGGCCACTGGAAGGTCGCGCTTGACTTAAATAAGGATTATTTATTAATACCTTATCAAACGAAGGAAACTTTCCGACCATAGGCAATTTTAATCGGTGATTATCAAGAGATCCCTGAGCTCTGTGCCTTCAGCGATGAGAAAAGGAATGTCCCGAGTGATGGATGGAAATGGGATGGGACACAAGGGAGTGCCCAGGGTAATAACTGGGGGGGGGGGGGGAAGCCATGGTCTATAGGGGAGGGAAACCCATGTGTTTTATGAGATTATTTCCTTGAAAAAATTGTTTTATTTTAGTTACATATTTTATACTAATATGTATCATTTTTCATGGGTTTAAAGAAAATTTGTTGAATACTTTCGTTTCAATTCAGTACTGATTTTGCTTCAAGACTTTTGCGATTTTTGCTTCTGCGGGAGGGGTGGAGCTGCCCCTCGCTGGGTACGCCCATGATAGAATATCCATCCCTGGAAACATTGCGGGAAATGAGTGAAACGTCCTTTTTTCCGCCATCATTTGAGCGATAGTTGGAGCTTATGATCGTTTGATTCAGGCTTACCGATCACCACTCCATCACTTTTCGCCGTCGCGTTTTCCAGCCCTGAACACTGCACGTGGAATACGGCAGCATTCAATGAGTGGTTCATTCAATTCAATGTCAGCTTAACAATTTGCGTGCCATGGGCGTAATATTACGGTTATCTATTTTATTGACGTTGTTTGCGTGAAGCTGTAATATTTCGCCCATGGTACTCTTCCAGTTTACTGCTTAGTGGTTCTGTTATTTCAAAAGTCAACTGCTCGATGGAAAAAGAGTTCTTTTAATGCCTTGATGACGAAAAGTCCTCTGTAGCTATCAGCACCCTTATCTCAGCCTACGTTGTGTGAAAATTCTTTGGAAGAAAGAACCGTTCGTTGGGGATGCAGTGACCCTTTTTGTCATCCAGGATTTTAAATGATTTGCGTGGAACGATGCTTTCTTATGATTTCAATGGTTCAAATTGTGCGTAATAACATAATATTATGCATTTCATGGCGGTACATCATTTGTTGCAACTTTTTATTTTTCAAAAACAGTAAGTTTTCATTATTAAAATATATATTTAAAAGTTAGCAATAAATGTTATTAAGCTCATTCATAAAGAAGAGCAAAGTCCATTTTTATTGAAATACATATCGATATAAATATATTTTATGATGCTAATGTTTTTATAAAATTTGCGAATTTAGTAAAAATGGCTGGATTTTTCAGTAGGGCTTTAAAATTAGCGCCGGCACTCTAAGTGTTAAGCAAACATGTTCCCTGACATTGAGAAGCATAGCTGAAAATATTACTGGACTTGTACACGTATGTACTTGAATGATCGTTTGGTTCGGGCGAGAAAATGGTAGCGCTAGGCAGGGGCGGAGGGGTGGAAATGTGTATTACACGCGGTTTGGGGGCGGGAGCAAATCAAGAGAGGTTGATTCTTTTTTTGCGATGTGGGAGGGGGGGGTGAAATGGTGGTAGGGAATGGAGAGAGGCGATAATGGGGAAGAGGGGGGTTGGAGGAGGGGTTGGGGGGTGAGGCTTGGATCTCTCGCAGCACATAAAGGGGCCTCCTTTTCATTGCGACGTCAATCACGGCACAATAATGGCAGCGGATTTGCCTAATTGAGTCGCCCCGTGGAGAGAGTCCTATTTTTAGCGGGTTAATCGCGAAGGAGGGAAACAGCGGGGGGTGGTAAATAAAAGACGGGCTGAGAGCGTTGTCCCGGAGACTGCAATCCGCTCGGGGAGCGAAAAACTCCTCGCAAAAAGATGAGCGCGCTCCCTTTCCTCGACCCAATCCTGGCAGACCTACTCTCCAAGAACATAGGCAAACGCTATCCCACGCAAATGACAAGTTAGTATAGTTTCAGAATAAAGATCAATCCCGAACGAAGATGGACTATTTCTTCATCTCTTTTTGCCGCGAAATGACCCTACAATGGGCTTAAATTTTTCAATTTTATGCGGGACTGGGGAAAAGCTTTGAAAAACTGCATTTCGATGCAATGAATTGTGAAATATGACGGCGATAATAGCAGAACATTGACAAGCGCAATGGCCTTTTAAAAATCGCCATTTAAGAATAGTATAGACCCATCATTTAACAAGAATAATTGCACAGAGGTTTTGGATAGAAAATTAAGCCTGAGAAGTACAAACCTCATTCCTTGAGGAAAAAAAATTGGTTAAGCTTAACGTTGACAAGACGCAAGGGAAGAGAGGGTGTGATACGCTATTATTAATTAATTAATTATACTTTAATATTTGTTGTAAAATTTAA
The DNA here is from genome assembly GCF_921293095.1 of Ischnura elegans. Classification (NCBI taxonomy): domain Eukaryota; kingdom Metazoa; phylum Arthropoda; class Insecta; order Odonata; family Coenagrionidae; genus Ischnura; species Ischnura elegans. Next base: position 108,242,665 of record NC_060253.1, on the reverse strand, counting down.
AAGTTGAAAATTTTGTTGTAAAACAAAGGGGAATTTTCAAAGGGTAGAGGCAAATAGTTGTATATCTTTGCTGCCATGTGACAGGGGCTTTTATTGTACATGGCAGTGGAGTAAAAATCAGTGGCGATGAGGGGATATCCCCCACCCCCAATGCCACAGACAAGTAAAAAAATTATTTTAACTATTGTCTAGTTTTGACATATAATGATTGAATATACTTAAATTTAAGTGTTAAGCGTCAAAATGATGTAAAATTTATTTCCTTGCATGCTTTTAAAATTTTTCCCGGAACCCCTGTTTGCTGGGTGGTGGTCGCAAGGCTACCCCACCCCCAAATCATATGCCTAGTTACGCCACTGCGTACGATGTCTATCTCCATTGCGGCGAATTGTGCGCATATGAATTTGAGAATTGGTGATTTAGTCTCTCGTGTTATCTTAAAAACACATGCATATGTCATATATGTACAACGAAGTTAGAAAAAGAATCCCATTAGATTAGTATGACCGTCCTTTCAAAGGGCAACTCCGAAAGCGGCCATAGGATTTTTTTGTCCTAGTTGTGTCTTCTGCTTGAGAGAGGTTTAAATCATAGTCTACTAAAAGGTAGATTATAAAATTAAACATGTAGTTCACTTTAATCGCCTTTTCTTAGCTGTTAAATCAGACGAGGATCAATTGTTGCGTCCACCATGCACCGAATGCAAGCATTTCCAAAAATTTAAACCTTTGAACATTCTAATCATTATTTTTTTTCAAATACCCTGGACTTGGATACTAGGGTGCCCCGAGATGAGGAAAATGTCATGCGCTAAAGCTATCCACCGCCAGCTATTTCAAGCTATCAAAATACTTCCTAAACTTCGACTATTATTATGGAATTAAAAAGAAATATTCTTTTTCATTTTATCTTAAGTTCTCAATTTTGTAACTTCAAATTTATTTAATCACTATGCATCGTACTGCAGTGCTCTAATTAAAAATTACCTAACCCACTTTCCATTAATTTTGATATCCCCTCTCTAATTATTTGGTACATATATGATCTGATTATGCAGGTATAAAATAATTAATTACTTGAAACCTAAGAAGACAAAGGTAATATTCGCAGGCTCTTTTACTGCGGAAGAAGTAAATCGTAAATAGATGAAATGTTTATAAACATGCCTACAGGTATCGGTCGGCTTCCTTATCCTTAAAATTTATCTCATCCATTCTGACGATTGCCCCACTCCCTGCCAATGCCTTCAATTGTTTTCGATAGTGAGACAAGCGCATGAATTAAATTTATGAACGATATATTAGTAAAATAAAAATTACATAACTATCAATATACGAACGATCTAGTTTTCATCGGTTCACCTCCCTTTTTGCAATTTCATGCTCATAAGCCCCCTGCCAAGCGCCAAAGGCGGCTCGCGGGGTAGAATTCAAGTGTCACATTTTCAATAGCCACATCATACCTATTAGGGACTGTATATTTACCGGCATTGCATTCCAAGCTTGCTCGGGGCACTTACGTCTAGTCTCTAATATCGAGCATATCCCTCGCAACGACTCCGTGGCGCAACGGTAGCGCGTCTGACTCCAGATCAGAAGGTTGCGTGTTCAAATCACGTCGGGGTCAAAATTTTTTTCAATGCGAATATATCAAATTCTACCCCACAATGACAAATGGGTGAATATTTTTTCTTCAAAACTGTTAATAAGCATCATACCGCAAAGCATCCATTTGGATAATCGAGCGATAATTTGATACACAACTCTGTTAAGCTGTTCCATTGCCCAATATGTACGCTGCAAACAGCAACTATGATACGAAAACTTTGAAATTTTGTACACTGCCATAGTTTTACAGAAATTTATAAGGCATACCCATGAATACAAGCTGGCGAATTCCGCCTGATAACACGTAGACAAGTTATGATAATTATCAGTAGCTTCAGGTATATCTGTGGATAATTTATTTCTGAACAAAGCCAGATTGAGGTGGCTTTTATGCGTTAGCGACAGCAGAGTGGCATGTTCTAAAGCAGTATGGAGTCCAGCGTTCTAGTTCTTTTCATGTTTTTCAAACTTAGTTCTACATTTCAAAATTTTCTGTTCCGAGTAACTCTAAAAAGGTGTATTTTCGGAAACAGGATTCAGCCGGATATTATTGTTCAATTACTTCTACGATGTGATAAAACAGTAAATCTTGGTTGGTATCGTAAGCACGACAGACTAATCAATCTTCAATTAGGTAATCACTTCACAGCATGACGTGAAAAACATTGTCCACAAATTGTGACGATGATGAAAAGAAGGCTTGGAATGAGGACCATAAAAAAGCAGAGAACACGCCCGGGAATCGCCTTTGATCAGAGCTGAGAGGACAGAGAAATTTTATCAGAGCTGAGAAGGACAAAAGACTAAATTAAGACCACCCGTCGAGACGTGATTTTCATGGCGTGATGCGTAGCAGCAGAATAAAGGGTTCGAGTATGAAGACGACATACGGACATGACTGAGTTTTTATTGTCTTGGATCACGGATTAGCTGGATATCAAGCACTATCTAAGCCAGTTGGCTCATAATAATTAGGCGTATCGGTCCTCGCGACGAGTCGATCCAATCCATAAACACACTTGAATAGCCATCCACTTTTCTTCGGCTCCATTCAGGAGATTTAAGATGCCATAAGCTGCATTAACGACGATTAAACAATCCCTAACTTAAGGCAACACGGCGTGACTTAACGCGATGTGACTCGAATGGCTAATTTCAAGGGTTTTATTAGCCCATGGTTGGGCAAGCCAGAAGAACTAGAAGCAGCGTGATGCTGACCCCACTTCAAAGTAAATTTCTCGCCCCAATTCAACAGCCACATAATCTATCAGTTGGTAAATTCTGAAGCGGAGAGAAAGTTTACAATTAAATCGGCCGCAGCAGAAGGTTCCAGCTGACAGAAGGGCAGCTGAAGCAAGATTTAATTCTCAGGTTGCCAACCATGTGTGATTCACACTGTAAAATTATAGGTTTCAAAGAAAAAAATGGGCGTTAATAAACTACGTTTATAGACGCTTACCGATACGTTTAATGAGTACAAAATTCTTCAGCTGATTGACATGCTAAATAAATATTACACGTAATAAATTATCATCACAGTACATACATTGAGAGAAAAATGTTCTTCATGTTTTACTAGTTCAATAGATTGTGTTGCGTATTCTATAGCCCTGATGAGACAACGCGTGTAGGAGAGATTACTATTTAGCGAAACACACGATAGCGTAAAATCTTAGCTGGCATTAAAAGACGGGAAATACTTTATACGGGTCCAAAGAAATGACAATTAAAAATAAGTAAACAATGCGTTAAGTAAGAAAATAAGAATAGCATCAAACGCAGATCGAGAAATAATGAAATACCAATACTATTATTCCCTCAATTGTATTGCACCACGCATAAAATTGTATTCTCGTGGAGTTGAAGCATAGATTTTTGCCAGCCTTCAAGTTGATAACTACGGTACCAATTATGGAGAGCTTCAGGTCGTAAAAGAGCATTACTCGCAAAGTTCACTAAGCATGCTAATTTTATGAGATTTGAGGGAGCAGAGAAAATCGGGTCTACAAAATACTTTTGTGTGTTTAGTTTACGAGGAACTATTCGAATATCTAATTGCAAGCGATTAAGTCGATGGATGCCTGCTTTAGGCAAACAAATGAATCTCCTTACCGCCGATATTCAAATCGTCCTTGGATGCTTTTTTGAGAGCCATCAATGAAACCTATATTTGAGGTAGTTCACTCAAGTCAGTGTAGGTAATATGGATTCAGACAAGCCATGCTGTACTAGGATAGTTTACTATTTTTTTAATGACGGCCGTTAGATCTCTACTCTACTTCTCGAGCTATTCGTTGCGAAATATCGACCGGTCATGACCCTTTCGCAATTTAGTGGATGACGTCGAGCTGTTGATACTCCTCGGTCCTTGGTCGTGTGCATGGCCTGGGGTGATTTATTTTTGTTCACTCTCTCGTGAGCAATTGTTTCCCTCAGTGAAAAGTTTAGCATCGACGAATATATGAGTAATAACTCTAATGGCGTCACCAACTCCCAAGAAGTGGGCGGAAAATTTCCCGTTTTTTGCACTTAAAACTTAAGAGGGAACGCGTAAATGAGGAAGATTAATTTTCACCATGGTTTCATCATTATTTTCCGTCTCCGAAAGAATAGGGTGGTTCGTATTATTTTTTTATTGCCTAAATCGAAAGATTATTACTCCTGGAGTACGTAATTCACGCTTTTAGATTTTTAAATGACGATATCTATTTTTCGCGATTAAATGAAAAGTGAAAATTTTCAAGCGTGTAAAAACGCGACGGCTAAGTATGAATGCTGGGAAAAGCCCGTGTGACGTCATTCTGGTTCCTGCCTCCGCCGTGCGAGGTGACCTTGGTGCGAGACTATGAGCGCCGCTACGATGCAGGCTGCTGGCAGGTGGCAGAGTACCCTGCTAGCAGGTTGCGCTTGGCATAAATAAGGATTATTAACACCCTATCAAACGAAGGATACTTTCCGGCCTTTGGCATTTCCAATAGGTGATTATTAAGATATGTATCCCTGAGCTCTGTACCTCATGCATGCATTGGTAATTTCAGACGATGTAAAACTCCTATCTACTCGTATAGAAACTTAGTCCCTGTGACGTTACGTGGTGTGGCATCGCACGGGCGCCAATCTCGCCTTTTTCAAATGAGGTTAAAATTGACCATTGCCATTCGTCTAAACTGGGATTTCTAAAGCCAAATAATTAGTATATTATGAATACACTAATTTCGGGTAACGAATTGTCATCAATGCCTTTCCGTTTCTTTGATGAAGGAAACTGCCCTATTGTGATAAAAATATTTCTTCACTATTTCGGGTTCGAGTGAATTGACTGTACGCTGCGGTGAAGGAAACTAGGCAGACCATAAAGTGGCGAGGGCGGTTGCTAGAATTCATTCGAAATGGGGAGGGGGCAAGTTTGCGGGAGGAGGAGCAGTACAGCAAGGGGTGACTCATCATTTACGGGGAGGGCAGGGGTGGAGTGTTGCACCAGATGGAAGCTTCCCATTGAATCGGAGGCTTTTGAACGCAGTGTATTGGCCGGAGATCACAGCGGCGTCATGCGATCGGATTAAGAAGCAGATTTTTCAAAGTAGTCACTGGAGTGAAATATGATTCAACCAATTAGTTGGTGTGAACGGTTTGAACAGATGAGGGTAGAGCTCACCTCGGATTGATTTTCAAGCGAATGAATAACAGATACTTAGGGTAGTAAGAGCAGTTCCTTTTCGTGGGCCAACTCGCACTTCCAGCTTATGTGTCTGGGATTATCCACAGGACTAATCCACGACTCTTCGATTTGAGACACATTGTTCTACCCACTTTTCTGCCACACTGCACATGAATATAAATACGTGAGGTTAGAGTTCATCTACATATATATAATAAAGGAGCCACATCTAGGGTTTGGCAGGAGGTGACCAATCACCAACAAGCAGCATACAAGATGACCGCCACATGCATACCGCGCGGTCATAGAAATACAACGCATAATAGCAAAATATACGTTCATATTCATGCAAAGACAAGACTTGCCAAAGGTTAGTAATTCATAAAGCAGATCCATGCAAGATTAGGCACACCAGAGTAAGCGACAGGCTTGTGAATGGCACGCATTCATGGAGGAGGAGCCGCTGGAGACTCGGAGGCTGCGCGCTTGGCTTCGATCGCTTGAACAATTGAGAGTGGATATTTTTAAGAGCGACACGGAGATCATCATATATTAGAGCCCCACTATAATCCCAGGTCCGACAAGAGCGATAAATTAAGAGAGATATTTTGCCGAACGGATAGATATGGGAATTCGCCTTTTCCCCCGAACCATTAAGGCAGCGGTTCCCAAACTTTTTCTTTCTGCGACCCATTTTAGCCCATACGTTTTAGCCGCGACCCCCTAAAAATGGTTGTCTAAGTTTAAGTACATAGTTCACTTTATTATTCGTATACATCTCGCGACCCCTTTCCGAACGGCCCGCGACCCCCCTGGGGGTCGCGACCCCCAGTTTGGGAACCGCTGTAATGGCTCTAATAAATATTGGTGATAATTTTGTTGGAGCTTTTGATTTTTATATGTAAACAGCTGGTGTCCTAACACCCCTGCCACACACCTTTTTGGGCGGCTTGCGGAGTAATATGCAGATGTATAAGCTAGTTCCTTCACCCTGGACAACTAAGTAAGAGGAATTTGGTTTCAGGGCCGTCTTCGCTCTGGATTTAGACTCGGGATTCTTTGGCCACCGCACGAATTTCCGAACCGCAAGGCACCCTTTTATTGAAATGGAGAAATTCATCATTATTATATACAGATTTAAAATATTTTTCTTTCATAGTACAATCGGGAATAGTAGCGGTTTCCCCATTTATAAAATTGATATGGCACTCGCTATGGAACCTGGCGGTTTGCGCTTTGATTTTATTTTTGACTATCAAGATGGCAATGTCACAATTTAGGCTTTGAAGAGCAAGATTATACGATTACTTAAAAAAATAATGCTGCGTTGAAAAAAAAATCACTTCACTAAGAATAACATTGAATAATAATGTAAGATAAATTAATACGTAATGAAGTATGATACATTTCACAGTGACAGACCAGAAATAAAATGAGAGACTTTATAAAATATATATACACAGTATAAAATCAGTATTCTTGAATGTAAGTCACTAAAAAATTGAAATGTTTTTACAGCGCTTAGATATATTTTTAAACCTTCATCAGGGCTTGAAATAAAAATTGACACGTAGATTTGACATGAAAACTGAATAAAGGGTTATAACAATATTTTTACAACAATTCTAAGAACGATAAAAAATAAACAAGTACAGTATTAAATTAACATTGAGGAAGAAACTAGAAGTTTGAAAATTACCTATTCTGCAATGTTAATTAACTATAAATGATTTTAATTATCATTAATAATTTATTTATTATTTTTTATTAATTGTTTTCTGAGCTAATAAAATTTATTACAAAGTTAACTGTTAATTTTGATTAATTACATAACTAGAAATTTTGTATAAGTTATCAATGCCTGATCTTTTGTTGCAACAATTTTTCGATTTACTTTTGCCTAATATTCCATAGTAGTTCAATGGAAAATCGAATTCCAATACTAATCATTAAAGAGCAATAAACATCTCTTATGCTTTATTGCCTCTGTCAGTCTCGGAGATGTACCGTGGTTCTTAAATGTTGTCATCCGTGCATCCCTGAAAAACACCTGTCCCTGATTAATCAAACCATCTGAGCCAAGAACACGGTCGGACACCTGATTATAGTGCCTAAATGAACGAGATAATAATGACTGGAGATAGAGTTAGGAGACTCCGTGAAGCCGACTGTTCGCCATGGATCGGTACCACGTGCGCAAAGCCGTCCTCCGTTGACATTGGCCAATGTTCCCCGTCAGCCCACCCAGTTTTACAGCCAGGGAGAGAGAGTACCCCCATTCCCCCATTTCTCTTACACTCCTCACTCACAATGGCCGCCCTTTTAGTGCACACGCCGCCATTTTCTATTTAGCCCCCCAACCCCTCCTCAGGCCCCTCAAATAGAAGAGCAGACATAAAATTAGGGCGTCTCAGGCAAACCCCTCCATGCCATCGCTGCACCGGATGCACCTCAACAACAACAACAAGAAAACACAGGCACGTCTGCTAATCGAGATGAAACTTCACCATTCTTTATTTATACATATTCCTCCTCGCCCCTTACGAAATAACTCCCTGCTTTACATTCCGCGATTCCGTCTCTCAACGCTCTCTGTTCTACCGAATCCCCTCCTTGTTTAACTCCATAGCTTCAAAAATCTTTTCCCTGTACCTATTTTCCTCCGCCACTAGTTACAAAGCTACCTAAAAATGCCATCTAGATAATTCACCATTGTCTAATCAATAGTGCCCCTTCTTATGTTTTTAAACTTTGTTTTCTGTTAGTTTTTCTTTATTGTGCTATTGTTTGATATCTTTTAGGTATTATTTATTTAAGGAATGACCAATGTAAAGGCCTCGTATGAGGTACCGTGCAAGGCACCATCAAGGTGTGTGGCACGAGGTGTTTCCATACTAGACATTCAGCTCCTCCTAGCCTTAATCAGAAACGCGCTAGGACACAGACAAAGCACTCAAGACATCGGCACGCGGTCAGACCAGTAACTTGGAGAGTGCGAATACGAATATGCTACCACTCGAATAAAACTACGAACTCGTACTAGAAAAAATAGCGAAGTAAGTGATTCTTGCATGAGTAATAGCATGCAAAAAATCGTGCCGATGGTTAGTATTTACCAATATAAGAAGTTATTACCTACAATTTCAGAGTCTGTTTTACGTCGTCCGAGTACCAAGAATCTATCATACCAGAGACAAACTATCTCAAGTATTTTAGTTCCCCACTGTACGCGGAAATGTCGGATTTAATGCCTATTGTGATAGAGGGTTTTGGATAATAAGTGCACTAGTATTTTCTATGTTCTAATCTTTCGCGTCGCCAAATTCTCGATCTATTCGCGGAGATAAATCGACGATCTTTCGTAGGTAAGTTGATAACGTAATGAACTCAAGCCGAGCGGGTCTCCGCGTCTCAGCTACTCCTCGGCCTCGGCTGGTTATATATTATTCCATCGGTTTCATCCCTAAAGGACGCGCTCACAATGGTTCGCGTTTTCACTCTTCAAACACGATAATGAGCCAAATATTTAGTGACGTCACCAACTCGTGAAAAATGAGCGGCGAGTAATATTATGTTAAATTCATGAGATAGTGGCTCAATAGGATGGTTTCCTTTTATTTTTTTATTGCCTAAATCGAAAGATTATTACTCCTGGAGTACGTATTTCACGCTTTTAGATTTTTAAAATACGATATCTATTTTTAGCGGTTAAATGAACATTTTCAAGCGCGCGAAAACGGGACGGCTAAGTATGAATGCTGGGAAAACGCCCTGTTACGTCATTCTGGTTCCCGCTGTCGGCGTGTGAGGTGACCTTGGGACGAGGCTTTGAGCGCTGATACGACGCTGGCTGCTGGCAGGTAGCAGAGTACCCTGCTAGCAGGTAGCTCTTGGCTTAAATAAGGATTATTAATACCCTATCAAAAGAAGGAAACTTTCCGACCATAGGCACTTTTAATAGGTGATTATTAAGACATGTTTCCCTGAGCTCTGTGCCTCATGCATGCATTGGTAATCTCAGACGATGTAAATCTCCTATCTACTCGTATAGAAACTAGGTCCCTGTGACGTCACGTGGAGTGGCATCGCATGGGCGCCAATCAGGCCTTTTTCAAATGCGGTTTTCTAAAAGCAAATAATTTGTAATAAGGATGATTGCGGGTGATTGCGGATGATTGCGGGAAACTGGATTGAGATAGAGAGGTAGACGCATGCGGATCATTAATTATGCAGATCCGTCGCGACCGCTACTTTTTTTGTCGTTTGAAATGACTTGTTTAAAACTTTCCTAGTCGTCTTGAAATTTACATTATATGAATAGAAGACCTTTGCCCACATTTTCCTGAATCTTTAATATAAAAATATAGTAACATAGAAAATAACGATTATTTTTTTTTTATTTGAGAAGCGAATCTTGACCAGGATCCACTATCTGTACTATGAAAAGATAGTAACGTTATATTTATAGGCTAGGAATACGCAATAGAAAACCCCAGTGGGGCGGGAGAGAGACATACTATTGGCTCAAAATTACGTGGCAGAGGTGGGCAAAGTGGTTCTCTATAAAGATTTGATCTTTATGAATGAAGTCACGGGGATGATTCCGTCAATTGATTGAATCCCTTCTTTCTTGTAATTCTCGATGAATCGTATGAGCTGCACACTCATCAATTCGCGAGAACGAATCACTCCGTGATTGAAAGGGACTCAAAGATGGAAAATAATCATAGTAGGTACTCAAGTTTTTGAAATGATCGAATGATTGATGGCTGATCTGCCCAATTAACAGCAGTTATCCATTTTTTCAAGGAATTGGAAAGTAGGATCTGTGGACATAAAGGAAGAATCTGTGATGGACACTTTAAGAATTATATTATAGACACTATTTAAGAATTATATTTCCTGTGTTTATGTTTACGAGAGCTTTCAGATTAATGAGCTAGCAAACCACTTGAGAAGAGTACTTAGGTTAAAAAAATATGATTAGCCTCTATAAGTATCTCGTTTTAATTTTTTTCTGTTACTCGCAGGCATTTTTCATTTTGCTTAAGCGCTTCAATAATTGGTCTGATGGACATATATTTTTACATTATCAGCACAAGAATCGTTTTATCCAGGGTATAAAACAGTGGCGCCGACTCCATGGGGCTTGAGGGGGCGCGCTCAAAAATTGGTTATGGGTGTGACAAAAAAATGTGCCAGGCTTCTCGATTTTCCCCGGAGTGTCCAGATACCGAGATTCGAGTTATCAGTGTTCTAATGCTGATCATATGATTCTTCTAAAATGCTTTAAAAAACTAAAACCTCACTACTTACAAAATTTCCTGGGGCAAGATCCCCGGTTTGGGCCCCCCAATATTTTTTTTTAATCGGCACCCTGGTATAAAATGACATCGACCAAAATTAAGATTGGATTGACTCCTCACCTCCCGTTATCTTAGCACCCAAAATGACATGTTTAATGGGATAAAACAGAATCGTCATTGGTTATAAATTCTTTTAAAGGTTTTACGAAGCTCCTCACGTAATCCTCTAATCAGCTGACCGTGTAATTTTAACGAATTCCTTCTTCTTTGCATTCTTGATCTAAATGTCACATGCAAGGATCTTTTCATTAATCTGCCACACTCTCTAATCTGCTTGTGACAACAACACTTCCTCGATCTTGTTAGTTCCGCTTAGGAAAGAACTTGCAAGATAGATAAAAGAAGCTGCGAAAATCTTCAGAAAAATATCACTTCCTCAACTCTAAATACTTTTTGCACTTTTTAATGGCGATCATGTTAATGGGAATCAATATATATCTTTTCACCTCATCATCTATCCGAAGCAATATATACGGGCTAGATGACTGGAATGACTCTGAAAAACGGAAACAAAGCGTTTGCACAACCCAACGTCATTTTAAAATGACGAAGAAATGAATTTGTGAGGGAGCTTTTATAAGTTAGCCAAGAATATATGTGCCTATAAATAGCTAGGAACAAGATATTATCAATGCATTAAGGTCAATTCAAACACCCTCGCGTCTATATGCCGAAACTTATTTAGAAGTCACCCTTTGCGGTCATCGCGTTCCGATGCTAATCGCCCACTGCGCAAAATCGACAAGGCAGTCACTGGCTTCAAGGGCGTCGCACAGACGTCGACTCGAATGCCTTCACTTCCTGCTTGTTTGGCCAATCGACATGATCTATAGGCGACTCAGGGTGGGCCAGACTTGAGAGCTACCTAAACGGCAAAAGAGAACTGCTACAGAAGTAGTGACTGCCGCTAAATATCATGGGAAGAAAATAAAGGAAATTGACTGCAAAAGAAAGAGATTTAAAATGCCACTCTTTTGTCGCATTATCAGAGATAGCATCGGTGTTTCGATTAGTATAATTAATGGGGTCAAAGGCTAGGACGACACATTGCATATTTATGTTTGTTTATTGTTCTGACCTTGCATGGATTTGCTTTAGGAAATACCAACTGTTGGCAAGTTTTGCCTTTGAATGAATGTTCACGTATTTTTTGTGATTATGAGTAATATTTTCATGATCGTGTGGTGTGCATGTGGGGATCCTCTGGGATGCTGGAGATTGGTCACCCCCTGCCAAGCACCCTAGAGGGTAATATCGAGATGTAGGTATTCATCGCTAACTTTCTCTGTTGAGGAAGGGCGAATGGGCGGTGCCTCTCGGAATCAAGAGGGAAATGGTGAAGAGATTCGTAGGGAAGGGGGGCGTAGTAAAGGAAGGAGTGAGGGGAGGGGGGGCATTGGGGTGGGGTGTGGGGGGGGGGGGGTGCCTCCCCCCCTCCGGAACTTCCTCCCTATGGCTGCTGCTCTGCATGCGCACACCGTGTCTTCCTCAGCAGCCACTGGCTGAGGCCCAACCTTTCTTCCCCTTTCGCCGCCTTCGCAGGGGTAGGTGGGAATAGGAATATGAACATCGCATCGCTGTCTTCACACGTCATTCCTTAAGGATCGATGAGGAGCGAAGCCTATCTCATCCACCGCTCCTATTGGTGACCACCCGCCCTCAAAGACCAGTATTTTACGGAAACGATTGTAGTCAAAATATTCTACTTCAGCGTGGGATTCTCATATAGTTGGCTCGAAAATACCCCTTTTGCCCAGTGCTTCGATCTATCAAAGGATCAAAAACTGTGAAGACCGGTGTACCCTCCAAAAATGATCTCGACAAATTATCATCGTGGATAAAGGCCAACATAGGCCTAGATTAAAAGATATAGGCCTAGTTCAATAACTCTAACAATCGATTTTTTCTATTTTTCAGTCGAATAAAATCAAACTAAAATACTTAGTACAACATCTCCAATAAAGAGAAGATTATTTTTTCCTTGTTACATGAAATTATTGAATTTTATTACATTTGCCAACGTTTTCTCTTTGTTAAAAGAACATCACAAATACTCATCATCAAACTTGAAATGGCTCATTAATCCTTCCAATTCTTTCTCAATCCAAATTGAAATGGTTAATCACTTTTGGAATTACTTCTGACCCCTTCTCCCCTCTTAAATTCCCGGCAACATCTATTGCCAATGCGTGCAATTACCATTAAAACCATTTTCCCCAATACTGGATAAAATTCTTAGCTTCCCTTAACCATTGCTTTCTATTTGCTGCCCTCATAAAAATTACCTCACCGGTCCCCACTTCTTTGCACCTCCATCGAACGGTCACCGTTTCAAATGCTACATATTATATCGGGGTGTATTCCTTTGGATTTTGGCTTAAATTAATAATTTTGCGTACGAAAATTATCTTTTACACATTGTGGAAGATGTTTAAAAAATATAAACAGATCGCGTCTATTTGAACGTGCCTCTCTCCAGCTGATGTCAAGTAGAAACATGGCTAGATGGGTCACGCACGACCTACGTCATCGGAGTCAACAATGATTATGACTTTACAAGTTTTCGCTCCATAAATACCTCGTTACTGAGCTGACGACTACATTTTCTAGTATTTTGCATGGTATAGACGTTTGGGAGATAAGTCTATAGTTAATAGGATCCTCTTTGTCACCACCATTTAAGATAAGGGGCAACGTTCGCTACTTTTTCCAGCCTTTATATCAACTCACCAACCTGTCTGTTTGTCTGTTTGTTTGTCTGTTTGTCTGGTACAAATCTTGTAACTCAAATTTGACTCACTTCCTGTGAAGCAAAAACGCTGAAATTTTGCACACTTCTTCATTTCCGATGACAATACATGAAAATATAACTTTTTCTCTCCAACCCCCCTTTAACTACCCCCCAGTCAACCTATAGCCCCCCAAAACATGTTTTTTTGAGTTTTTTTGCTTTGTGTCATATATAAACGTTGCTCATCCCCTGTAATCTAAATATAAAGGCTGGTTTTTTAAAAAAAAAATTTTATAAGAGCTTATTATCTTGAGGGATGCTATGCCTCGCTCAAGATTTTTCAAATATTAATTTCAAGAGCAGTGCTATTTCAGTTGTTAGATGTTCATAAACTCTGGCGGGAATTTGATCGGGACCTGGGGTTTTTTCACAAAATATATAAATTGACTGCTTTGGAGTAGGTATTATACAGGTTCGGAAGGGTAGGCGTGTTTTTCTGAGGGCAGGGGGTGAATAAGCTTTGAAAGAAGGAGTTAGGAAGTTCTTTTTTACGAAGTTGTCGCTAGCTCTTACTTCAAGGCCGTTTTTAAGTGACCTTACCGTAAATTGAACCTTGAACCTACCTCGCACACGACCAAAATGCCCCCAGATTTTCTACAAACTTTTACCCAGCATTTAAGTCTTAAATGCCATCAATTCTCTTCCCAAAGAGATTTTTGTAGTTGATTCCTGCATTTTTCACATAATGTCTTCGTGTCTGCTTTGGGGAGATCCGAACTGATGTCCTTTATTTTTGAATGCATGATTCTTTATTGCTTCAGGCATGTAGGGACTTCACCATTATACCGCTTAGGCTATGAATTATTTTAAACTTCGATCGCAAAACATATGTCTTGGGATCTCAAACTTATATTTGAAATGTTGCTGCTGATAAATGAAATTAGGCATTCCCAATCACTCCTAAACTATTTCCATTATTATCTGAAGGGGTTGTGGAGAACGGATAACGTAGCAAAAAGTTGCATCGGCCGGGAATCGAACCCGGGCCGCCCGCGTGGCAGGCGAGCATTCTACCACTGAACCACCGATGCTCATTGATAGAACTCTCATCCCAATCCAACAGGTCCTAAGAGGAACTTTTTCTGGCTTCGACCAGCGCTCATACAGGAAAAAAAACGTGAAACTTTTGCGCCGCGCACATTAAATTTCGCACTCTCCAAGGTCCCAATGCGTGACAGATGGAAGAATGGTATTTTGACGAATTTCAACCAATATTATTAAAGACTGGTGGTTCAGTGGGAAGATGTTCACCTACTATGCGGGCATACCGGCTTCGATTCCCGGCCGCTGCAACATTCTTGCCTCAAGGCACGATTTCCCTAGTATGACATCGGCGAAAATTATGTCCTCTCTCGTGCAAGTTTTTGTACTTATAACCGATTTACATTCATCTGGTGCTTGAACATTAATTAATATTTGACTTACAGTAGTCGATACGGTAGAAAGAAAATGCCAAGGTAGAAAACGAAGATTTTTAGCTTTCCACTATTGCACTATGCCCGCGTAAAACACATGGAAGCAAGTTATCTCTCATCTCAGGACTGGAACTAGGGCCTTTGTCAGGGGGGGCAAAGATTAATTTGCCGCCCCACATTCCCTTATCCCCCCCCCCTCGCTTCCTTCCTCCCCCACCATTAACTTATATTTCATCCTAAAACTATTTTTTGGGATGCGGTACTTAAAACTATAAACCGTATGTTTGCTACAAAGAAGTTTTATTAATATTATTAATGTTTAACAATTTATAAATTAATAATCATTATTCTTAAATAATTTAATTATAAAAATGAAATGATTTTCTTTAACAAACTTTTCAAATTTTGCCGCACCCTGAAATTTGCCGCCTTGGGAACGTCCCCCCTTCCCCACCCTAGTTCCCGGCCTGGCTCATCTAATGTATTGGTTTCGTTTCGTTTTGGCGTCTGTGTATATCCGGATGGCATAAATGAAGCGATTAGAAGGTTGCGCCTCGATGAGGAGGTATCAGGAAGCAACGGAGAGGGAGGAGGTGGTCGGACACGAGCGTGTACATAACAGCAGAGGGCGCGGGGAGGGGGGGAGGGCGCGGGGAGGGAGGGAGGGCTGAGTCGGTTGGACAGAGGTGGAGCTGACAAAGCCGAGGAAGACTTATGAAGGAGGCCCATGGGGTTGCTTGCTTTCATGAAAGGCTCGCACGGCAGCAGGAAGGTAGTGGACGCGCTTTTCGCAAGAGGAGAGCCAACCCTGTTTTCGCGAACGGAGAAACCAGTCCCAGAGGGCTGACTGAAGTTCCTGGCGATCCTGCGGCGATGATAACAACCAGATTGCACGTACTTATTTTACATCTACATCTACATAATACCCTGCGAGCCACCTCTGGGGTGTTTGGCAGGGGGTGATCAATCACCAGCATGCAATTGGACTCCCACCTGCACTCCACGCAATACAAAAAACGTTATTAATTAAAATTCCATATGCTGTTAGAAAGAATAATATAAATAGGACACATGCATTAAGTTTTACATAGGTTAGTAGGCTACACTACAAGTCATCTAAACTATTTATAAGTTTTATCGCTGCCGTTATAATCTCTTTTTGATAGTGGAAAAAAAGACATTCTGAATCTGTCTGTTCTACAATCTATCTCTCTTATTTTATTTATATGATCTGATCTTCCGTAGTATGTTGGCGTCCTTAAGATATGGTTAACTTCGTTAGAAAAGACACTGCTCTTGAATTTAACCAAATTTTACGAGGACTCATAACTGGCAATGTGAAAAAAATGCATATTTGCTCGCGGACCATTGACTGGGCGAGGCAAATATTTATGATCTGTACCCAGAGCGTTGTTCCCCTCGAGTGAACTGAAATGTCACGAAAACGGAAGTATTGATATTATTTTATTTACAATGTCAGTAGTATTCTAAGTACAAGTGGCAGTCACTCTATGAGGTTAAAAATTTCACACAGCAAAAAAATCTAGAAAAACATTCACGCTAATTTTATAATGTCCAATGTTATTATTGACGTATATTGTCCTAATTTTACAAATTAATCAGTTTCTATAATTTCCAAAATTGATACTGTCACTGAACAGTGAAGTGACCAGTTGCGTCGTCTCCGTGGGGCCTGAGGGGGCCCGAGCTCCCTAAAAAATTCGTTATGGGTGTGAGGAAAAAATGTGTCAGGCTTGCCGATTTTCCCCGCAGTGTCCAGATAACGAGATTCGAGTTATCAGTGTTCTAATGTTGACCATATGACTCCTATAGAATGTTTGATAAAAAAACTTAAAACTCACTACTTATAAAATATTTCGGGGCAAGATCCCCGGTTTTGGCCCCCCCAATATTTTTTGTAAGTCGGCAACCCTGAAACTTACTCTGTCAATAAAAGTCATTTTGGCACGAGGCTAGATTGCTTCCACAGCCCTAAACCTCTAGGTAGATGGTGAATGAGACTTACCAAAACTTCTAACCACACACACAACGCAGTAGATTTCAACTTCGTCGGTAGTTATCGCATTCGTATTAGACACGTGCTTGATTTTCACGATTCTTGGAATTGAAGCCAACCAGAGGTAAGGGCGTTTGTGAAGTTACGAACGACCGACGACCATGCGAACGCTCCGCCGGACAAAAATAATCCGAGGAGAAATCGGAAATAAACTCGACGCCGTAAATAACCCGATGCGCCAGGGAGCCGGGCGAAATATTTATTCGTGGGAGGAGGACCGAGCTACCGCGCAGCAAAGGAAACACGACCGCTGTTGACGGGGGTTGGGGGGCAAAGGGCGAGACAGGATTAGCGAGGGAAGGGGGTGGAGGGGGATGGGGGGAAGTGGAATGGGCGGGAGAGGGGAGGGGCATGCTGGAGAGTGGGGGGATGGAGCGGCAGGAGGGGAAGGTTAGACAGAAGAGAATAAGAGAAAGAAAGAGGGATATGAGTGAAGGAGGCGGGTATTGTTCGATACAAGATCCACATCTACATCTACATAATACCCTGCGAGCCACCTGTAGGGTGTTTGGCAGGGGGTTACAAATCACCAACATGCAGCATGCAAGCGGACCGCCTCATGCACACCGCACGGTCCAAAAAATGTCAAGCATACTAACAAATAATATTACCACATGCTGTTAGAAATGATAATAAAATTCAGAAACATGCATTAAGTTTTATATAAGTTAGTAGGCTACACTACAAGTCATCTAATGTATTTATGATTTCTAACGCTGACGTTATAATCTCTTATCGATCGTGGAAAAAAAGATATTCTAAACCTGCCTGTTCTACAGTCTATCTCTCTTATTTTATTTACATGATCTGATCTTCCGTAGCATGTTGGCGTCCGTAAGATATGGTCAACTTTGTTAGAAAAGACACTGCTCTTGAATTTATCAAAAGGTTTAGCCTATTTTTCAGTCTACGGTCTGTCAGAGTTTATCTAAGAGATCAGTTACACTAACAAGATTATAGTAACGATAATATTGTTAGTGCAACTATCCACTAGTCTGATAGTATAACACTATAGCTAGTGTGATATATGTAGCGTTCATATTGCATGTTCAGGTGGACTACATACCAAACAGGTGGCTCGCAGGGTATAATGTATATGTAGTGCATGTTAGAGGAAGTAAAATTTAATTCCCTTGTGCATGTTAGTGATGGTTCATCCCCTGCCAAGCACCTACGTAAACGGTTTTCAGTGCAATATGCAGATGTAAGAATTATGGAGTTTTTCCTCGCAGTCACTTCGTATTTACGCCCGGAAAACGGTAGTGCCACTTCGAGCGCCATTTTATAAAAACTTTTCAAGGCATTTACATGGAGTTTCATACAGTGAAGGAACGGATTCTGAAAAGTTCTCTATCATATTAATTTATCTTCTTGGTTTCCTACAATTCTATCGAGCAAAGGAGCAAGTTGCCAGGGAGGCGTGCAGATATTGGAATGGGGAAACACAGAGGCGCTGGCGGTGGTGGGATACGGGCAGAGAGGTCCTGGGTCGGCAGGAGCGAGTCTTTCTTTTGCAGCGTGTGAGGAGGGCAAAGAGGTTGGGGGGAGAGGGGGGTAGGGACTGGCTCCCTGTTGTTGTCGGGAAAGGGGCTTCGGCTGGGGTTGGAGATGGATCGACCCTTCCGTAGACGTAGAACATAGGGCCCCGGTCTTTGATTGATGGCTTGATTATTTCTGCTCTCTGGTCAACGGGGGACTTCGTTCGGTTTCTGCTTGCCGGCCGAGGAATGCGAATTTGTCATTGGGGGGTCGAAAAGATGTCTACGGCGCGGGTCCGTCCCCTCCTTTGCACTCCCAGTTCTTCGGGGGCTTTTGCGCAAGGAGAGCCCCTTCCTACTCGTCGAAGCGTATCTACATCTACATAATTCCCTGCAAGCCACCTCTAGGGTGTTTGGCAGGGGGTGATCAATCACCAGCATGCAATTGGACTCCCACAAGCACACCACACCGTCCAAAAAACATCATGCAATTCGTGTCAGATACGAGGCCATCTGTAGAATCTTGAAAAAACCACCATTTGGCATCAGACTGTAAATTTATTTCTTTCTACATGCAAATGCTATCACAACGATAAGTGCAATTATATGGCAGGGGTTACATCTCACCAAGTATGTCGATACGTACGACTGAATTTAGGCCTAGATCGATATAGGCATACAAACCTACGGTGTGCAAGAAAAACTTCGTATACAGGAATTGACCTTTTTATGTTAATGCATATATTTTTCCGTCGTATTAAGTAAAATATCAATAAGATTCCCAAAGAGTTTTACGAAATCCAAATCACATATCTATCTTGGAAAGAAATTTTTAAACCCTCCGTTCCAGAATCATTGCATATTTCACGCTGAAACTTATTTTTTTAAATAAGTCTAAGATGTAGACGACGAGGTCGAAGGTCTTCGACCTGAAGACGCCTCATGGAATCCTGGTAAAACTGTCGTCACTTCTGACAACGAAACGCGGCGAAAACCCGGAAAATAGAGAGATTCACGTATATAAGTATATTGTAAAAGAGAGGAGGCTTAGACAAACCTTAAAATTGAGAAAGAAAAGCTTGAAGAGGCGATAGAGTTTTGTCAAATAGGCAGCTGAATTACCAACGATGGACGAAGCGAGAAAGAAGTAGTCAATAGAATAGGCAAGCGAAGAGGACTGTCTACAAAAAGAAGAATCTACTTACAGCTGTGAATACAAGCATAGAGGTATGGAAAGAATTCATTAGATGGTACATGTGAAGAATTTTATTTGTGTTGGAGCGACGCTAGAACGTTGACAGCAGCAAAGACGGCAATGGTAGTAAAATTCTAAATGTGGTTGTGCTAAAGAATGATGAAGATAAAAAGGAATGGAAGAGTGAGTAATGAGGAAGTGCTTATTATCACATTGTTGTAACTGTACCATAAAAAAAATTATTTAGCCCTCGTGGGACGTAGGAGAACTTAAGTTGGGCTGTCCAATTGATTCACCCGGTATTAGAATTCGATACCTTTCAGTGAGATTTAAAACACTACTTTATAGGCCACCACAGACTCCTTCAATTCGTACTTTGAAAGGTAGAAATTGTGACCAACAGGTAGGCAAGACAATTTCAGAGATCACATATTGTCGAGGACCGCACCAGATTCACATGTTTCCCGGTCTGACAGATATCACCGGATGGAAAACTCTGTCAGACCGTAAATTGAAAAATAGACTAAACCTTTTAGATAAATTCAAGAACAGTGTCTTTTCTAACGAAGTTGACCATATCTTACGGACGCCAACATACTACGGAAGATCATATCATATAAATAAAATAAGAGACATAGACTGTTGAACAGACAGATTAAGAATGTCATTTTTTCCACGATCGATAAGAAATTATAACGGCAGCGATGAAACTCATAAATAGATTAGATGACTTGTAGTGTAGCCTACTAACCTATGTAAAACTTAATGCATGTTTCTTATTTATATTATTCTTTCTAACAGCATATGGTATTATAATTTGTTAGTATGCGTGACGTTTTTTGTACTGCGTGGTATGCATGTGGGAGTCCAATTGCATGGTGCATGCTGGTGATTGATCACCCCCTGCCAAACACCCCAGAGGTGGCTCGCAGGGTATTATGTAGATGTAGATGTATTGTCGAGGATCGTACCAGAATCACCATGTTTTTAGCCTTCGCCTCATATCGCCGCATAAACAGATCAAAACTGGGAGCTGAAGATGGTCCGTTTATGGATGATTTACGGAGTGCCAGTAATTGGGTACAAATGAATAATTTCATAACTGAAGTACGATATCGGATTATATTTTCTCCATAATGAGATGATTGCGCTAGCAATGGTTTAGTAGTGTTGTCCACTTGTTAATTGAAATAGATAAGAGGTGCTCACGACAGAGAGTTGGTGTGCTCTGGAACTCGGGCGCTAAGGAAAAAAAGGACGAGAAAAAACTGGAGGCGTTGGAGATGTGGGTGTGGAGGAGAACGGAGAAGGGGAAGTGGACGGAGAGGAGCGACACGGAGGTGGACGTGTGGGGCGATGAAACTTCTAGATAAGATATGGAGGATTTGGATGGGGCGAGAACGAAATGGGGATCGGTCGCTGAAAGCCAGAGTCAGAGTGAAGAACACTGCGCAAGTGAAGAAGGGGTTGGGAATAGGATTTCTTTTCTGTATGGAATGCAAGTGAATAGGCCCTTCTGAGAACTGAAGAAGGGAGTAGGTAAGTAATATTTTGGGAGGAGGACAGGCAGGGAGATTCGTAAGATCCAATAAAACCCACCTTAACTGATAGAATACCTTCTGTAAGAAATAGAGTACAGCGCAGGGGGGCCAGATTTGTTATGAGTTGTTACGACAGCGTTTCCAGTATGTTACACGAGTTAGGATGGGAATCTTTACAGGAGCGTAGATCGAAGTATAGGATTAACTTACTTAGGATATTCGAAGATGATATTTTCTCAGACGACGTGAATCATATCCTTCATTTACCATTGTACTATGGTAAACGTGATCATGAGCATAAAATAAAAGAAATAGACTGCAAAAACAGAGAGATTTAAAATGCCATTCTTCCCTCGTACTATTAAGGCAACTATTAGCAACGTTGTCTCAATTGATATGATTAATGGCGTCGCTCGCTAGGATCACTCATTGCATGTTATTTCATAGTTCAAACCTTGCATGTATATTTACTAGGAATTACTAACCATTAGCAATTTTTTGTGAATAAGCATGTATATTTTTCTAGTGTGCGTAATATTTCTGTGACCGTGCGTAGTGCATGTGGCGGTCCTCTTGCATGCTGCATGTTGTTGATTTGTCACCCCCTGCCAAACACCCTAGAGGTGGCTCGCAGGGTATTATGTAGATGTAGATGAATGCATAAAAATATTACCCTGCAAGCCACGCACTGAGGTGTTGGGCAGGAGGAAAGCAATAAAAGTAATTGACGCGATCCGTGGTGTCGTATACATGGCTCACGGACTGCTCACTAGTCGCAAAGGAATCAATTTGGATTTTCCACCAAACTCGCCGCTCCAGGATTGAAGCCACAGGTGTCCGAAAGAAAATCTGGGGGAGAAAATCTCCCAGTACGAGCTGCGTTTCCGAAGTTTCCAAAAGTAGCCCGCACGAAGTTTCATTGAACAGTAGGCAGAACATGAGGTTCATCGAATTTACTCATTCTGTAGCAAGATGGAAGGGAGAAAAACTGGGATAAATTCACAACATTTCATGCGTGAACATGATGAGTATCGAAGGATTGTCTTGCGGTACCGTCGGTAATTCCCAGCAGGGAGTCTGGGAAATCATCCACACATCTACACGAGACCCAGCAAGCTGTCTCAATGGGACACAAGCCGTGAGAGAAAACTTAGGAGCTAAGTAAAGAAATTTTAAATGCTTATGCGTTGAGAGCGAATTGACTTCCCAATCTCACAGAAGTGAACTCACTGCGCTGTACCGCTGCGAATCCTAGGCTGTGCCGGTGAGTCAAAAATTCACCCCAACCAGTCTGTTCACAAAAGCATATTGAATAAATAGCTCATGTGTATCGTTAGCAGTATCATAAGTTGTTTGTGTGATAAAAGAAACTTTAATCTAAAAAATTTAAACGATTAGCAAACAACAACAATTTATTAGCGTAATGAATTGGGATATTTGGAAAATTTATTCCAATAAAATTATTTTTCTTTCCTTTATTTCAACAAAGCGGTTGCATATTTTTTATCTTTTTTCTTTTAAAAGATTTAGAACGGTGCTAATAATGCATTGCAGCGAATTTTAAAAAAGAAATATAATATAGTGGATTTTCTTTCACAAAGGAATAATTCAACTAAAAACATTGACCCATGGTTAGAAGAAAGAGAAGACATAAGAAATCTCATACAAGAGATACTGATAAGGCAGTGTAAATTGATTAAAAAGTGTGTGAAATAATTGTGTTAAAAAGTGGACTATAAAGTCAGATTGCCTGTACGATAAAATAGATTTAAGCAGTTTGCAGAAGTAAAAGTTAATGTAAAAGAAAAGACTTTTTCCATTGATGCTGCGTAGGGTAGAAAGATGAGAAACAATTCCTACATCGACTTAGCATTTATATAAATCCTGTCCCGTTCGGGGAAAAACGAATTCCTACAGTAATGCATACCACGCTGAAGGTTACTTGATTCTAATTGCTCAAGCAACCGAAGGCCAGGCCTCCGAGTCACTAGCGGCTTTCGTCTTCATTCTTGTAGAAGCTATGTTACGCTATCGTTCGTTCGTAGAAGTCTATGACGAATGGCGCCGCTTTCCGGGGAAAGAAACCCTCTGTACATTCCACGCACTGAGTTGAAGCCGCGACGTCCGCGTGTCCCGTGACGTCCATAGTTTCCAACAGTATTTGTATTCAAGGAGAAGTAGAGGTCACATAGCGAGACATAGCCTGGATTACATTTTAAGAGATTATTGTGAGAGAATATGCTAAGAGCATGTGGGACCCTTACGAAGTAGGACTATATTTAAATATGGTTGCTAAAAATAAAAAAAATAAAGCTCAGCAAATATAACATGCATACATTGAGTTTTTCCTCTCTTGACTTCTATTATTAACTAAATATTGAACTGAGCGCAGAAGTAAGGAAATGAGATGTCTAGGAACATCTATGTTCTATTTATTTGTAAAAAGAATTCTCGGTAAATGCCCAAAAAAGGTGAAAGAAATAAGCTACCTGACTCTAGTGAGGCCTCACTTAGCATATGCTGCTAGCATGTGGGACCCTTACGAGGTAGGACTAATAGCTGAAATCAATCCCCAGACGGCACAGAACCCTCCGTATCTAATTCGTATGTACATAGTACCCATTGACTAAGGGGATACTGTGCCGCTCCGTCGCTTTTCGTCAATGGATACATACCATTCGCGGCCTGTCGACGAAGCGCGTACGCAGCATGTGAATGTCCGCTACTAAGCACGTACGATTGGATACATAGCGCGCAGGAACACGGCACTCAGGCTAATCTCAATCGATTAGGTCGAAATTAGTTATATCGTAACTCGCACGATCGAAAAATGTATCGAACGCAACACAATCGATAGCTACCGACCGTAGCGAGAACCTTGATACGAATGAATTGTAAGTTCTCAATAGGTAAATAACACCATATCATGAATTCTAATTACCATGAAAGACTCACGACCGACAAAGTTTTTGTCGGTTGTGAGTTTTTCATGGTAATTAGAATTCATGATATAGTATTATTTACCCATTGAGAACTTACAAAACTTACTCGGCCACTTAAATAACTCTGCGAAAAATGAGATTCTCACGGCTAATTCACGCACCACCAGCATCCAGCATTGTTAAGTGGCTCGTACTTACTTGGAAACCTTGAGATGTTAATGAGAGTAAATTCTTATTAATTTTGACACAAAATAAGACATCACATAGCCCACGAGCATTAAAAAGCTTACCCTAAAGCCTGACGAAATAAGATTTTTAAATAAAAATTGCCGATGAAACAGGATTGCTGACACATCTGCTATTAGTATGATCGAATTCATCAAAATGCAAGCAAAAATTAACGTATAGTTCAGTCTCAGCTACTAAAACTTACCCATATCAGGCGCTAAAGTATTTGAAAAATTATTTGGTATGAGTAAAAGTCCCTATAGGTCACTACAGTAAATGTATCAACCTATTAAAAATATGAAAGTCCTGCCAAATCACCAGCAATAACACTTGTAAAATAAAACATGTTATCTCTTAGATCACACCTCCGATTTTATACTTACTTTGCATGAAGTCACCACCGCAAGAAATTTTAAAGAGGCAGGAAAGAAAAAACCCACAGAAATACAATACATATATTATGTATTTTCTATTGTCAACCACAATAATATTTCCAATTTTCTCTTCTATCCCACATCTAATTTAGCGAAACAATTACTCTTATTCTCTTTCGAATAGAAAATTATTTAAAAGAGGACTGGTCGATACATACAAACTATCGTCAATACTTTCTCCGATGAACGTCCACTATCACTGCACCAACTTGCACAAATCAAATCCACATCCACAAATATGTCACTTCTGCCACAATGTCTGTCTTCTTGGAGACAGGTAACAGTGAAGCAATGGTACCTTCCTCCAATCTGGGCACCTTCCATTCAGCAAGAATTTTCTCCTCGTCTTCTCGTCCAAGGCCACAGATTACTTTCTGATATCACATTGGTGCAATGTGAAGCTCACACACCTAAAATTAATAAATAATAAAATACCATGTAACTTATTAGGTCAAATCATTTCCAATTTTTGGTATTTCTGCATGAGAAATCAAATTACTAGGCTCGTAAATATAGTAAATATTTGTATGCCTGATATTTTTATTGTTTTAAACTATAGCATAAGATAATTTGAAATGATGAAAGCCGACGTGTAATACACCATAGGGCAAGCTAAGAAGCAATATTCGATCCTATAAACTTGGCAGCTTATTCCTAGTTTCTCCTTTAACCACACGTTTACCGAATGAATTAATACAAAAAAGACAACTAAAATGCAAGAATTTTCAAAAGAATTGCTGCTACAATATTTTGAATCACCATTTTTAGTACTGAATAGTTCGGGATGTTGATAAATAATTACAGCGAGAAAGAGTACATACCTCACAGTTTTTCGTAGGGGTGAAATGTTTTCTTCTTATCGCCCAAATGCACTTCTTCTTCAACTCAGGATCTTTTGGAGAGCTAAAAACTTGAACCATATGTCCCGGAGTTTCCATTACATCCCGACAATACACACACGAAAGGCATTTCTAACAAAAATATCTCACAAACACGTTTCTGAAGCCCAGTGAATGAAATTAAAGAATAAGGGAAACTTCACCATTACCAGACACTCTATTCTTCACTAACTTAACCACAAAAATCCCTGAAATGTAGTGAGACGTGACGTAAACGACGCGATCTCAAACGGCTTGTGAAGGCATGTGATCTTTCTAGGAGGATAGGGCACGATGGCACCAGATGGCACCACCCGCGAAAGAAAATAGTCCCAGACCGAATACAGTTTTATCGATGAGATACAATTTTATCGATGCATATGAATTTGCCAGTCCTCTTGCATCTTTTTTCGTCATTAAAGGAAATAAAGAAACAAAACCTTCTAAGTAACTTCCTAAGCGCGATTTTTGTATCTTGATTGTCCACCCTCGTATTTAGGTACGAAAACTTCCTGTGCCGTCTGGGTCGCGTACAGCGCAGGGCGGCCAGATTTGTGATGGGTTGTTACGACAAAAAGTGCAGCGTTTCCAGTATGTTACACGAGTTTGGATGGGAATCCTTACAAGAGCGTAGATCGAAGTATAGGCTTAAGAATTTCGGAGAAGATATTTACTCAAACGACGTGAATCACATCCTTCGTTTACCATCATACTATAGAAGACGTGATCATGAGAATAAAATAAAAGAAATAGACTGCAAAGCAGAGAGATTTAAAATTTCATTCTTCCCTCGTACTATTAAAGATGGCAACGTTGTCTCAATTGATAGGATTAATGGCGTCGCTCGCAAGGATCAATCATTGCATGTCTTTTTTCATAGTTCTAAACTTGCATGTATTTGCTCTAGGAATCACTAACCATTACCAAGTTTTTTTTCATGAATAAGCATGTATATTTTGCTAGTGTGCGTAATATTTCTATGACCGTGCGGTGTGCATGTGGCGGTCCTCTTGCATGTTGCATATTGGTGAATTGTAACCCCCTGCCAAACACCCTAGAGGTGGCTCGCAGGGTATTATGTAGATGTAGATAGGTAATCCCTGCCTCATTTGTGCTCGTGTCGTTGTGGTTGCACATAAGTGCAAATCCATTAATATTAATAGTGGTGAGAAATGTCCCTATAAAATACCAAAACTGGAAAGCAACCAAAGCATTGGATCTAACGACGACAACATGGGTACAGTGAAAAATAAAACTTGGCGATACGAATTTCATGGCTGTTTCTATTTGTAAGTTCTATATAAAATATATAGACTGGTTCTTCGTTAGTCACTTTTCGTCGTGCAAGCATCGGTGGTTCAGTGGTAGAATGCTCGCCTGCCACGCGGGCGGCCCGGGTTCGATTCCCGGCCGATGCAACTTTTTTTGTGGTTTCCATTTCCCGTCAATACTGCAAATAATGCCGGAAATTATTAAACTTGACAAGTTAGACGTGCTGGAAATGGAAAATCTTTTATAATTCATTCCATTTCAAAATCTATCAAACATTGTTAAATTTGAAAAATGAAATGACTCATGGTCGTTTTAAATTGTCTATTAGAGTGGCTACATAAAACGACACGTTAGGTGTGTTTTGGCTTTATTGTCATAAAATCTTAATGAGTAAATGCCAAGTTTTGCCTTTGAATGAATACGTTAGTATAATTTGATAGCATGCGTAACGTATTTTGGACTGTGTGGTGTGCATGCGGGAATCCTATTGCATGCTGAATGCTGGTGATTGATCACCCCCTGCCAAACACCCTAGAGGTGGCCTGCAGGGAATTCTGTAGATGTATTTATTATTTGGGGTACTTGACGCATGCTTGCTGGGAGCTCAACACCTCGTGAATATGTTCTAGATAAGCATTCGTCCAGTGTTTCGGTCTAAACATAAGTCATGCTAAATAGGTACCGTTTAGGTGGATTGTGGAGCATTATGACTTAAGCAGCAAAAAATCAATATATGTATTAATCAATCTCCTGATTAATTCGGAAAATATTATGGTTGCCTGATGCCGGAATATAATTTCTCCGATTAATCTAACCCTGAAGGCCATCCAACCCAACGCTTCTTCCCACCTTGCTTTGGAAATCCACCTCATGACTAACAACAACAGAGGTTGAATATTCTACACTCTTGATTGCTGCGGGTCGGGCTTGGCGGTAGCATCCAATTATATGGTGCAATAGCTTTATATTTTACTGTCGGTATATCACCAAGTATTAATTTCTGAGATTTGTCTGAATTCTTCTTATAAAATTCACAGAGCATGCGAGTCTCTCCTACGAGACTACTCAAACTACGGACAAGTGCCGGGATAGGTGAGGGTGGAACTCGTCTCGAACTAAGCCACACACGCGTGAATTTCTCTCATTCAGGGCTGTTCTTTTCCCTTGGCCACCTGACACTTCGAGGATTTTGGTTTGGGGATGTCCGAAGGCCTGGAATGTAACCCGGGACCCCTCACTCAGCACCCAAGTGCTCTAACCACTAGCCCACCACGCTCTCCTTCGAAAAACTACTCATTATTAAAAAGCGACCAGAAATATTATCTTTGAACGTGGGGTGAGGCAGTTTTCTCAAATGATCTCCTACCACTCCGATACCTCCACTGCATAAAAGGCAAACAATCGCCCACCGAATAGAATAAGCTCATCTTGTACTGTAAGGGCTGACTAGATGAGCGGATTTGATTCGGTGGGCGATTGTTGAGGGTTTATGCAGTGGAGGTCTCGACTCCCAAAACCAACGGGAGAAATCCTTGTGAAGGCTTTCGCGGTGTGGTGAGGATTCAAAAGCACTTCATTGACCTGAATGCCGGCGAAACTGTCGTCTGCAGAGATGAATCTACGCGGCAGTAACCCCGAAAACCAGTCTGCTGAATCCCAACGGGAGAAAGCCTGGAAGAAATACATGAGGAGGCGCAAATGAGGGGCGTGAAGGATAAGGAAAACGGTTGAAGGAGGACAAACAGAGAAAGGAGAGATAATAAGAAAGAGAAAGGCCAGGAGGGCAGGACAGCCTTTGGCAGAACTTAATAGCCTTCTCGCCTGCTGAGAGTGGGGTGAGTGACTCACACAGCGGGTGGGGAGAGAGAGAGAGAGAGAGAGAGTTGAAATAGGCTCGCCGATCAACCGGCACTCACTGGGGAGGGACTAGAAGCGGGAAGCGAGTCTGCACGATGCTTTTCGAAACCGCTCGGTCGCCCGCCTCATCAGCGCGACCCATCCCTTTCTCACCCTTGCCCCCTCCTCCCTCCGAAGGCCTTTTCTTCCCTCCCAGCAGCTCCACAAAGAGAGGAGACGGCCTTGCGTGCCTCCCTCGCAAGTCTCAGAGGGCACTCCCCTTGGAAAATAAAAAAGAAGAAGCAAGGAAACACCCAACCCCACTCTTGTCTCCCCCTCGCAAGCCAGTAAAACCGCCAGATCTCCTCGACCTCTCCCAGCGAAGAAGAGAAATCTATCCGCTCTCTCCCGCCGCGGCATGACTGGCCTGCACTCCACCTCGTATACATGTACAGCCTTCTCTTTTTTTCCCCCCTCGCATGTACACCCTCCCTCCCCCCTTTCCTTTCGAGGCACGAATCCCCGCATTTGCCTCTCTCCGCTCGTCGACGGCACTTCCCACAATGCCGTGCGCGCTCAGCAGACCACTGCGCAACCACTCTCCCCCCGATAAATCCGCTCACGGAACGGGCACAGAAACAAGGGAACTTCGGGAATTTTTTCCGTGCCTGCTTTTTTTATTTTCGTCCCCTCCCACGGAATACATTCCCCCCTCCCCCAAACCGCCTATCGAATGTGCGTGTGAACGAGCATGGCTGATGTATTTCCACTTTCCTCTTACACTTGTCTCCATTATCATATGTGAGTGCGCCAGTATGTCATTAATGCGTAATATTTTTACGACTATACGGTTGCTCCCTCTTTGTGCTCTATGTTGATGGTTAGTCACCCCCTGCCAAACACCCTGGAGGTTGCACCAAGGGTATTACGCAGATGTAGGGCAGTGTCCGCATGCCTGTATTTGAAATTTGTGGTTCCAGGCACTACGATTTGGGAAGTATGTATCATCACAATCATCAATAGAAAATATGTCTCTCCCTCAGTTTTATTTACCTATATTTAGTGCGCAATCCCTTTCGCCAATTATGACATCATCAGCTACACTACTTTTCCCTCGTTAGACCACATTTGGAATACGCTGCCAGTGTTTGGGACCCTCATGAAAAAGGCTTAATAACAGAGTTAGAACGCGTGCAAAGAAGAGCTGCCAGGTATGTGAAAGGTCGTTACGATAGTCTTGTTAGTGTAACTGACCTCTTACATAAACTCGGATGGGAATCTCTGTTGGACCGTAGATTGAAAAATAGACTAAACCTTTTAGATAAATTCAAGAACAGTGTCTTTTCTGACGAAGTTAACCATATCTTGCGGACGCCAACGTACTACGGAAGATCAGATCATATAAATAAAATAAGAGAGATAGATTGCAGAACAGACAGATTCCGAATGTCATTTTTTCCACGATCAATAAGAGATTATAACGGCAGCAATAGAGCGCGTAAATAGATTGCATGACTTGTAGTGTAGCCTACTAACCTATGTAAAACTTACTGCATGTTTCTGAATTTCTATTCTATATTCTATTTCTAACAGCATATAGTAGTATAGTTTGTTATTATACGGGACGTTTCTTGGACGGTGTGGTGTGCATGTGGGAGTCCAAATGCATGCTGCATGCTGGTGATTGATCACCCCCTGCCAAACACCCTAGAGGTGGCTCGCAGGGTAATTTGTAGATGTAGATGTACACTTTTGTGCACACCAGAATTCCTGGTTTACTTATCTTACTACGCCAAAGTGGGTGGCGAGGATCTTTGACGAGTTATGGTATACAAACCTGAAAATGGTGTTGGTATGGCCGTGTACTCAATAATTCCATAACTAGAGATACCGGCAGTGCACTAGATGTAAAATATCTGAGGAAGACACAAATTTTCTATAAGTTTTCATAACTTATAGGGCCTGTCTGTATTTGTAGCAGAATGTTTGTTGTATTTTTGGTGAAACCTTAATGCCACGTGCACGAATGTGAAAGTGTACATCTACAAAACACCCTGCGAACCACCTCTAGGGTGTTTGGCAGGGGGTTATCAAACACCAGCATGTAGCATGCGTGTAACAGCATCAAATTAAATCGAACATGTGCGGTGGTTTTGTTCGACGTCCAGCCCTGCTCACCACCTCAAATATGCCTTGCTGGGCAGAAATTCTAATTTGCTAAGCATAGAAAAGATTTGGCGAACACTCTGGAGGAAAACTCTTAAAAGACAAAACGTACAATGCAGCCACTCTGTGCTTTCCTGTTGGTGCAACAAGCATCACCATGAACGTCGTAAATAGGAGGACAATATTGAACAATGGAGTATGATATTGAAAAAAATAATATTGAACATGAGTGCGTGACATTTCCTGCCACATTATAGTCTTTCTGATGATCACCTACCGCCAAATAGCAATTCATTCCTATGTTCTTCCGATGGATCCCAAACACATTCGCATTGTTTTTAGGTTTTGCCCTGTGGATGATTCAGTACTAGTGTGTTCCTTATGAAGGCAGACTGAATTTAATAAGGTACAGCACTGGGCGTCCAGTTTCGGGGTGAGTTGTAGCGACAAAAAGTACAGAGTTTCCAATTGCTAGAAGGGTTGGAATGGGTAGCTTTATAGGAGCGTGAAGTATAGCCTAAATTTAAGAAGTGAATTCGGAGAAGATTTTTTCCCAGACGAGGAAAAAAAATCCTTCGTTTACTGCCCCACTATGGTAGACATGATAACGAGAAAAAATAAAGAAAATAGACTGCTATACAAAGACAATTAATGTCATTCTTTCCCCGCACTATTAGGATAGCAATGGTGTCTCGGTTGTTATACTTAATGGCGTCACTCGTTAAGATTACTCATTGCATGTATTTTTTTCATTATTCAAACCAATCATGGATTTTATATAGGAATTACTAACCGTGTGACAGTTTTGCCTTATGTGGTATGAATGTGCACGAATTTGTTTATTGTGCGTAATATTTTTATGACCGTGTGGTGTGCATATGGGGATCCTGGTGCATGATGCCAGCTGATAACTGATCAGCCCTCGTCAAACAACATATAGGTGGTTCGTAGGGTATTATGTAGAAGTAGATGTAAATTTAGTGACAGAAACGACTTCGATACCTACATTTCATATCATCGTCGTATGTGAAATTGCCAGTCATTTTCATCCATTGGACTTACTTCCACCAGATAAAGCATGTAAACAAACTACACCGTAAGCATATTTCCTAGCGTCTTTAGAATGAGCTTACTATGGGATTAAGGCAGACAGTATGACACGAAGTTTAATCGGTAACTTACGACACAAACCCTGGATTCTTGAGAGCAGAGGAAAAGATTCTTGAGAGCGGGGATTTAAATGCTGCCTACTGACACCCCCCGCCAAACACCCTAGAAGTGTTTCGTAGGGTATTTCGCCGATGCAGATGGATCTACGTCGGTAGACCAGCAAAATTTCATTCAAGATTTTAGCCTGCAGGTAATTCATCACTTATGCCTGTGTTTTCTCCTTCTTGCGACCAATTATTAATGATGATGAATAAAGGGAATAAGGTTCTTTATTTATTGAAACTACAAAAGAAAAATCTTCCTGTTTACGCGAGTTTCTAGTAAGTCTCCTCAACACGTTTAAGTTATCATCTTAGAGTTGTGATGTTATCAAAACTCTCTACATAAATATAAATATATGTATGTGTGTGTTCATTATGGTCTGTGTTAAAACTTATATTTTTGTGTTATTAGAATTGAATATTTTACATTTTTTGTCTAAATATATACTACTTGTTAGCCTAGCAATAACCTCCATAATGCCATATTTTGGTCAAAATGTCTATTACATTTCCTGTATTTTCTATTTTTTGCTCTCATAGGTTTTACCTACGACAAAGTGATATGTATCACAGAATGCTTGTATATGTATGTTATATTTTATATTTTAATTCCATGTGTAATATTTGTGTATATTTTGTACCTCATAATGTATTTTACAAATAAAACGACCTTAGCATTCACTCAGTAGGTTTTCGCAGGTTTTTCACGCCCCCCTTATCGTGTGGGCGTTTTCCTGCAGTGGGTTTTTTTCGCTGAAGGATACATCACCCTTATCCTCATGTTTTTTTCCCACAAACAAATCTTTTGTACACAAAATTTTCACATATAGTTGTTTATATTTTTGACATTTCACAAATAGTGTTTATTGTATATCCTATGCAAGTATTGCAAACGTTTGTCTACCATTTTTTAATGTTTGCATTGACGCTATCGAGGGGTTAGGTGGATGAGGGGACTTCTACATCTACTTTTACATAGGTCAGTAGGCTACATTACAAGTCACCTAATCTATTTATGAGTTCTATCGCTGCCGTCATAATCTGTTATTGATTGTGGAAAAAAAAGACATTCTGAATCTGTCTATTCTACGGTCTATCTCTCTTATTTTATTTATATAATCTGATCATCCGTAGTATGTTGGAAGGAGTTCTTTGTCTCAACCTCGCCCGGATAAAGGCATTTATTATTATTGTTATTATAATTTTGTTCTTTAATTTTCTTCAGTTTTCACTGAGTAGCTTTAGTGTTAAGAGCACGGGTTTTCACCAAGGTAACTCTTTACTGTTGAATTGGGTTGAGAAATTTTCTCGTGATATGACAGGTTGAAATTATTACAGCCTTTTGCAGTTTGATGTATGTATTTGGATGGAGGTTGAGTATTTTGAAACTATTTTGTATATGTTTTGGAATGATACCGGTAGCTGAGATGACAATTGGGGCTATATAAACCTGTTCCATATTCCATATTCTTTTTATTTCTATTGCCAATTCTTGGTACTTGTTAATTTTTCCTGTAATTGTCTGTTATTATTGTTGTTATTATTATTATTATTATTATTATTATTATTAGAGCATAATAAAAATATTCATTTATTCATTATTCGTCTCGTATCTTGAGTCGAGGAGTATCTAAATCGAATGCCTCTATATCGGGGCATCGTTTAAAATCCTCCCTCCGCGTCGGCGGCACTGATAGCGGGAGTGGTTGACTCAGAGAGGGGGAAGGGGGTGGGGGAGTGTGGCAGTTCTCTTTGAGAGGGTGAGAATGGAGTAACAATGCGCAGGCACGTCTCCGAAGGAGCGATGGGGTGGGAAGAACGGGGGGAGGGGAGGGAAGGAAAGCGCCAGAAGGGGGTGGGGGGGGGGGGGGGGGAAGAGCAGGTTTCTTTTCTTCTCCCAGCCACTACTGATAGGCAGAGGAGGGGATTTCGGCTCATTCACATGAGTCGGCTCAAGCGATGCGGTGCACAGGAATGATTCGGTTCTTCCAAAACGTTCCTAAATGAAGGCAAGGCTGCTCCCGCGCGGATGAATACGAATTTTTTCCGTCATGCTAAGAAATTACAAGGTTTTTGCGATGCGTTTCTGCCGTTAACTTTTTGGCATGCATAGAAAAATATCTCAAAACCAAAATTTTACCGCAAATTAATTTTCACGATAGAATTATGGTACTTTATCATTCAAGGTATCGTCGTGAATAAGTGATGGAGTTAATGACATAATCTGATATTTCCTTTTTCACGGCAAATGAAAGTATGACGTTTGCTAAAAAGTAGAGATCAAAATCATAATGTTGTGGGGGAGAGGGTTAAACCTGCAGAATTTATCCGAAACTGCAGTTTAAAGGAGAGCCATTTAAACTGTGTTTTACTGAACAAATTGTGCGAAATTCCTCCGAAAAAAATCAATCGGCTTGGTCAGGATTCGAACCCGGATCCCCCAATTTCCGAACGAATGCTTTGGCCAGTTAAGCTACCGATGCATCTATGCCCTCAATCGAAAATCGAGGACTA
Organism: Ischnura elegans; assembly: GCF_921293095.1. Classification (NCBI taxonomy): domain Eukaryota; kingdom Metazoa; phylum Arthropoda; class Insecta; order Odonata; family Coenagrionidae; genus Ischnura; species Ischnura elegans. Next base: position 108,208,056 of record NC_060253.1, on the reverse strand, counting down.
TTCCGTGTTTTTACTGTATTTGAATAGGAAGCCGTGATTCCATTCATTCGGTTCATGCACACGAATCGGTCCGAGTGAACGAGTTACTCGAGAAGGACACAGCTCTCGCAGCCACACACCCTAAAGAAGTTAAGCCTACCGATGCATCTTTCCCCTCAATCGAAATTTGTGGACTAGTCCGTGTTTTTAATGCATTTGAATAGGAAGCCGTGATTCCATTCATTCCGTTCGCGTCCACGAATCGGTACGAGTGAACTAGTCACTCGAGAAGGACACAGCTCTCGCAGCCACACTCCCTGAGGAGCCCTTCGGGCCCTCCTCGTGGTGAGGGAAGTGTCGGAGGGGACTCGAGAGAGAGGGGATGAGGGGGGAGAGCTATAATGCAACGGCAGCGTATACATCTGAGAAGTGTTCTGCTGGGTCGTTTTTGGTCGGTGGGCGGGGGTAATTGTGTTTCCCCACTGCCTCATGGAGAACGCCCACTTCGCCAGCGCTGAGGCGGTACCCCCTTATACCCCCGCAACATCCTCCCACCCTCCTTTTTTAACCGTGTGTGTTGCCCTCAGCCTCCCCTCCCCCTCCCATCTGCCAAATCCCCGTCTCGGACGGCGAAGCCCCGAATTTCGGCATTGGCTTCTCAAACGGGGGCGGTGTATAATTCAATCTACGTCTACATAACACCCCGCAGTCGCCTCAATAGGCGTGTGGCGGGGGTGTTCCGACACCAGCCGTAAACAACAAAAATTAATTGCGAGTTAGAAGTTCCGCCCAGCATTTTTAAAGTCATTTATTGATCGGGGAAAAATACCAATTCCAAATGCTATCCGTTCGGCAAAATATCTCTCTTAATAAATCGTTTCCGTCGGACGTGGAGAAATAGTGAGGTTCAAATATGATGATGTCCTCCCTGTCGTTCTTAAGCTATCTAAGCATAGCCTCCGAGTCTCTAGCGGCTTCCGTCCTAAATCGTTTAACATCCCTGTAATGTTCTCTGTACATCCAAAAAAGACCAACTTAGATCCCCGCTCTCGGCTACAGCAGGTAAGTTCTGAAATGGTATCCCTCGAAGGGATATTGGCAAGGAGCAAGCTCCATTGAACGAAAGAACTTAAATATTATTGATGAAGTAGGAGAGAGGAAGCACCATGAGGACAGAGCAGGATGGAGGTGGAAATGTTTAAATAAGAAGTCTTTACCAGGGTCCGGATGGAGGCCGCAGAATGGCGAGGTGGTGCTGGAAGAAGCAGCGTCGGGCTGTTGTTAACCCGAGAACTAGCAGCGACAGTGCCTAATCACGGAATCCTCCCTTTGACTGGACAACACGTGCCTAAAGGGCGATAGATGGAAAAACTTAGCAATAAATTATCCTAAGGGAGCACTCAGTGAGACCCCAGCGGCCGTACGTAAATGGCACAGAAAAATTAGCTCGGGACCTCGTGAAATAGGGTGGTTTCCTATTAAGTATTTTTAAAATTGCCTAAATCGAAAGATTATTGCTCCTGGAGTACGCAATTCACGCTTTTAGATTGTTAAATGACGATACCCATTTTTCGCGATTAAATGAAAAGTGAAAAATTTCAAGCGCGCGAAAACGCGACGGCTAATTATGAGTGATGGGAAAAGCCCGTGTGACGTAATTCTGGTTCCCGCTGTCGCCGTGTGAGGTGACCTTGGGGCGAGAATATGTGCGCCGATGCGACGCAGGTTGCTAGCAAGTAGCGGAGTACCCTGCTAGCAGGTAGCGCTTGGCTTAAATAGGGATTATTATTCCCCTATCAAACGAAGGAAACTTTCCGACCATAGACAGTTTTAATAGGTGATTATTAGGAGATGTTTCTCTGAGCTCTGTGCCTCATGCATGCATTGGTAATCTCAGACAATGTAAAACTTCCATCTACTCGTATAGGAACTAGGTCCCTGTGACGTCAAGTGGAGTGGCATCGCATGGGCGCCAATCTGGCCTTTTTCAAATGAGGTTAAAATTGACCATTGCCATTCGTCTAAACTGGGATTTCTAAAACCAAATAATTAGTAAATTATGAATACACTAATGGTGGGTAAGGAATCGCAATCAATGGATTTCGATTTCTTTGATGAAGGAAACTATCCTATTAGCGCTAAATTTAGTGTATGTTAAGATCGAATTTTAAACACGGGGTAAACCAAGTGTTACATTACAAACACACTCATCCATTGGTGTAGGGCTGTGAAGGGCACGGCGCAGTTTCCTCATAAAAAAACACGCACAATAAAACTTCCTAGGAGTAAGTCACTGTCCTTATTCACTCACGATTAACAAAGCGAACACGCACTGATAAATTGTCACAAACATGGCAGATTATCAGTCGCTCCTGTTCGACCGATCTCAATTTTTCTTCCAATAACTCGTGTAAAGCTTGCACTGTAATATTCGCAATCATATTCGTAATCTCATGTTCTATAGAGTGGTCCGTAATCAGTAGATATCTATCTGTAATCAAAATTGAAAAGTTTACATCACAATTATCACAGAAGTTCATGTTTGATATTTGGTCAAATGTTAGCAAAGTTGTATTCTTTATAACCTGAAAATTTGGAGTTGACAGCGGAAGTTTTGAACAATAAAATCGTCGTGAAAAAGGAAAGCGTACACTGCCGACTTGGGGTGATGCGTCCTCTTAAAGTAATCTGCCGTTTAAGGGTGGGTACATATGGATAGTCACCCTGGCCAGAGGCGGAAGTGATTAATATAGGCTTAGGTGGAAAACCCGAGAAACTTTCTGCGATTAATATAGGCGTTTCCCTTTCCATATAAACCTATTTCAACCTGCAATAATGAAACTCCGAGGAATGAACGAATTCCCATACCTATCCTTTCGACAATGCAATTTTTTTCAGCACATATATACACTAGCTTTTATGTGCAAAATTCTTTCGCGAGATCTAAAGGAAGAATTAGAGGTGACAGAAATTATTTGAAAAATACTATAAATGGGACGCTATATCCTAGCGAAATGCACTTTCGCTAAAGTTATATAGAATTTATCGAAATCTCCGCATATCTCACAAGACAGAGAGTAATTTACATTTTAACGCGTCTGTTAAATTTTATACCGCTTCTCTCACTTTCTCTGCGGTAGAAAATAAAAAATGGCATAAAGAGGTCCTTGCTTTTTCCCATCTCTTAATTATAAATAAGACATACGTATGGAAGGAAAGACTCCTTCAAACCTTTATTTCATCATTTAAAATCGATATTGAAAAATTTAGATGGTACCTAAACCAATAAGCTCAGAAAATCCTAATGTTTGCTGAGCGTAATGCCGATCGGAACAAATTAAATGTTTAATTTTGCTCATGACCCCGCTACTAAACACTTATTGTAGCCTGCGTGGTTAATAATGAACGATGAGAATAAAATTTGCGGAAGAGATGCCTCCAACAGCATCGTATTCATATTTCAATTTTTTAAGAGGTTTTTCCTGTATCGGACTGGTAAATTTGGTAGCTCTAATGCACGGAATTCCCAATGAAACTTTCTGTATTGCAGAGAAAATTTTCAATTTCAGAATTTTTTTATGGTTTCTCTGAGGGTGAGGATCAAACTAATACACACATTTGATGACAATATCAAAAATGAGTAATTTAGGTAGCCGCGAAGGATAACCTGTTTGAGGCTACCATCCAAAATAATAATACATTATGCTTTACATATAGTGTAGCTCATTTTGTGTTACCTTGGTAATCTATGCTAACAAAGCTTAAGTGTGTACATAAAAAAAAACAACTTAAGTAGTATTTATAATTCATTTACATCAATATTTTGTAACAATATTTGCTCTACACTTTCTTTAGTGAGAAGCCAAGAATGTGCATTTTGCAAAAAACATTTTCAAAGACTTTGAAATAGAGCATGACTTAGGTAACAAATTAAAAACCTTTTCTAAAACTAGCCCACTCATAAGGTAGCAAGCCCTTATTCTTCATTTATCATAACAGAAATTTTTAGTGCCACAATTTTACTCGTGATGGCACCAGGGGGACCGACAATCGCCGATATAAAGACATAATTAATCACCTAAAACGTCGTTTAAGCTGTTTACCGTCCGCTTCCACTGATCAACCTGATTCTACAACTGCACATCCTCGTTCTTTTCATTTCATAAATATTTTGAATTTTAAACATCATGGAGTGTCCCCTTTTTGAAAATTAATCAACGTAATCTTAACTTAAATATCCCCCCTCCACCGAAGATGTGATAAACATTTTTCACTGAGGTCTTCGTTCCGCTCCACGATCTTGAGGAATATCCACAGATTATGTTTACTGTATGGCTCAATATCCACGATCCCTATTCAGTGGTGAACCTGTGGCACGCGTGCTTAAAGTGGCAGGCGGAACAATTACGAGGACTTCGGCACTCTGAGCTGGGAGGACAATGAGGGCTGTGGATTGATTTGGCACGAGACTCGGGCTAATTTACTCATATTTCATAAATCTTGGCCCTCAATCGTCGAAAAATTTGATCCCCCTCCTTCAGATAATAACATAGCTTACATTAACTTTCCAGGTCCGACAGAAGCGATAAATTAAGAGAGATGTTTTGCCGAACGGATAGATATAGGAATTCGTTTTTCCCTCGAACCATAAAGGATTTTAATAAATGCTAGTCGTAATTTCCTTAGAGCACTTCCTTTTTATTTGTAAACGGCTGGTGTCCTAACACCCCCTACCACACGCCTTTTAGGCTGCTTGTGGGATATTATGTAGATGTAAATGTAACTTTATCGCTCGATCTCCTGACAAATTACACGAGGTATAAATACAATTATTGCAGCTAGCAGCTTGTTTCCCAGGAAAGAGAAACAATCACTCATAGTAGCTATTGTTTGAAGAATTCATGAAGTATTAACTTATGTGGCATACCTTGTATGATGTGAGGCACGATATGGTGGAAGTTTTAATATTTGTAAAATTAGACATTGCAATATTTCCAACTCGGTGGAAATATTGCAATGTCTAATGTTACTAATATTATGTGGCATACTATACGAAAATGTTATACCAATTATAAAGGCTATTTGCATTTATTTTTTCGAAGATGCTTCTCTAATCTAATCTCCATCACATAACTCACAGAGTTCTAACAGTTCAACATACGGTCACGATGTCTTGTTGAAGGTTATTAGCTGAAGAGTACATTTTTAAGCGATATTGTTACATGGTAAATGCTAATAGAGAGATTGTCCATACTAGATATGCCCATGAGCCATTTTGGTAGCTATTGAAGGAATTTAAACTGTAGTACCATGTTGGCGAAAATGACCTCCCCGCGCTAAACACTCTACAGGTGGTCAAAATTTATCGAACGACCTGCACGTAAGGCGGGTATTTCAAAGCAATTACAAGGATCAAATTGATTGCGTCAGACCAAACTTAGAGGAATTTGATGAACATTTTCAAAACAAAAATGAAAAATTTGGCGAACGCCCTCTTCGTAATATAGATAATATCTTGGAAAGTAGATCATACTTACGCTTTGAAAGATCTTGGACCTTCTGAACATTAAGCCACCGAGCTTGAGATCGCTAAGGACTAGTAAGCTAGAAAATCTTTTGGTGAAAATACAAAGATTGAACCTCGACGAGCTAGGAATAAGCGAGATGAAGTTGACTGATGAGGGAGACTTTTGGAGTGTAAGCTATAGGGCTATAGTACACAGCATCTCTGAAAGGCTATTTTCGGGTTGGGATAATCCTAGGAAAGAACCCATAATGCGCGTGAAAAGCATCCTGCAGAAAAATTAAGGGTAGCCACCCTGGAATTAAGGATCCTGCAAGAATAGCCATGATAGGGTTAGAGACTAATCCGATAGATACCATAGTGGTGTAGGTTTACAAGCATACGACAGACTACAAGGATGAAGAAGTTGAAGACGTTAAGGGGTGAAGAAAACCTCATTTTTTATGTTAATGAAATGCTGTCGGAGGCGAAGGGCAGGATGGAAGAATAACAGGAAATTATGCATTAGGAGATCGAAATGAAAAGAGAAAAAAGCTTCTGGAAGTCTTCACAGAAAACAAAATAGTGGTCGACAAAATAATGCTTATGAATCACGCCTGAAGAAGATATAGGTACATGGAAAATGTCAGGAGAATGAAGAATTCAACATTTTAGTGAAGCAGAGGTTTAAGAACCAGATAATGGACGGCAAAAGCTACCAGGTGGCAGATATTGAAAGTGATCACAATCTAGAGACGATAAAATGCTATCTGATATTTGAGAAATCAGCGAAGAGTTCATAGCAGTAAGGGAAACTAAAGGAGACAAAAAAATCAGCTCGCCATGAAAGAAGTAGTGGAGTGCGAGATAGGATTAGATCAGACTGAGAAATCAGTGGATAAAACGCTGAGAAAATATCAAAAGAGGGCTTAGAAGGCCGCTAGAGATGTTCTGGGGAGGAGAAAATTCATCAAGAAAAAGCCATGGATCACGGATGAAGTCCTAGACCTCTTTGAGGAATGGGGAAAGTATAACTATGCGAAAATTGAGGAAGGACAGGTTTTTTACAAGAATAAAGAACGAGTTTTGTCGCAAAGCAAAGTCGTTGGATGATGAACCTATGCGAGGATGCGCAAAATTACCTCGTAAAGGAGAAAGTGGAAGAATAGTGAGGAACCATTTTAAGGAACGGAGTACAAGATGTAATAGCCTAAGGAACAATCAAAATTATTCTAATGAAAACGAAGACTTGGTCGAGAAGTGGAAAGAATACGTGGAGGAGTTATTCCACGGAAGCAAACTTATTAAAAAAATTATCGAAGAGTGAGAAGTGATGTAGAAAAGGATAACATGGGAGCCAGCATTTTAAGATCGGAATTCGACGCTGGTATAAAAAACCTGCGGAAGAATAAGACCCCAGGAATAGATGGTATTGCAGCAGAGCTTGTCGTAAACGACGGGAGAAGACTCCGCTTTATAGAAATGTCTGCGATATATACCCAACAGGAGATATACCTAGTGGCTTCGAGAAGAACGTCATCATTCCTTTGCCCGAAAAGAAGAGAGCAGAGAAGTTTGAAGATTTTAGGACCATAAGCCTGACGACACGCGTCGAAGATACTGACAAGAATCATTTACAGGAGAATAGAACGAAGAGCAGAAGATGCTCTTCCCGTATGAGGACCAATTCGGATTTAAGAAGGCAATGGCACAGGAGAAGCAATTTTGGCTGTCAGGCTGCTTATAGAGAATGGGGAAGAACAAACCAACTTTCGACTTGGAGAAAGCATTTGATAACATAAAATGGATTTCAATGCTTAGAATTCCGAGAGAAATTGTAGTGTTCTATCATAATCATAGAACTGTGCACAATTTGTAAAAAAACCAAGTAGCTGTGATAAAATATGGACCCAAATGTGCAGAAAAAATAATTGGAAAGGTGAAAGAGGCATTAATAATGGAAACATTCGAAATGTGGTTCTACCGATATGGATATGGATAAAATGGTTCGATCGAGTAAGCGATTAGGAAGTACAAGAAAGAGTGGTAGGAAAGAGAATTTTTCTAAAAACCTTTAGGAGAAGACGGGACAACATAGTTGGCCAAATTATGAGACATGATTGCCTGATGAAAGTGATCGTGGAAGGACAGGTGGAAGGGAAGAAGGGCAAGGCACGACCCCGAATGAGTTACATAGGACAGGTTATAAAGGATGTAAAAGAGAAGAAATACGTCTCTACGAAAAGGTTAGCGGATAGGAGAGAGGAATGGAGAGCTGCGTCAAATCAATCTTAGGATTGTTGACTGATGATGATGACGATGGAGCTTCAAAGGAGCGCCATACCCGAGGTAAAATATTGGTAAGGAATCGAGAAAATTAAATGAATCCAGTGAAAGCCTCCCACCCGTCCCCCTCCTTATTCATCATCTCAACCACGCACGCATGCACGCACCGCACGGCCCACGCACAATCAAGATGCACGCACGCAGCACATCTGGGTCCCTTCGCAGAGCGCCGGCTGCCGCCCCTCGTGGCACGTGTCGGCACGAGAACACCAGGCAGCATGCAACGCAGCGAAGAGGAGAATGTGGATGGTCTTCAGGACATCCATCCCCCTCACTGCTGCCTCCAGAGACCCCACTGATTGATCGCACCTTCATCATTAGCCAATTACAGCCGTGACATTGTTTTAGACGCGGCTCTCCGCTACAATCTCAAGACTTTTCATAGCGACGTAATTCTCCTCCTTCACCACCTCATACCAGTCTTGTGTATCACATTCGGAGGTCGTCTTTTGCCCTTCTTCCCGTCCGCGGTCCTTCAGCGTCTACATCAGGCTCTTATGTCTCATGATATGACCAACTAAGTTGCCCTGTCCTCTTCTAAAGTTTTTTACTCCCACACTTCTTAGCACTTCCTCATTCCTTATAGCGGTGAAAAACCCTTGGACCCGGCTGGAAACCCGAGAACTTCTCCTCCAGTCCATTCGCCGGTAAAACCTTACATCATTCACTTCCTAATTACTTACTCGGTCGATCCATTTCATCTTCATCATTCATCGGGAGCAGAACATTACATTCCCCACATCCCAGCATCTCTCAGACCGCTGTATCCTGATACCGGATTGATAGAACAGAAGGGGTTACTTTGATAGTTAGGTGGATCGAAAGGCATTACGCAATTTTGGAAAATGCAAATACCTCCTTCCCACATTGAGCTTCTCCTCAATTCATTATTATAAGACTATAGAGTATCACTCTAGCAATTAATTCTAATCTTTGACTCCCTCTCTTCCCCGCTGACCAGTAATATATGAATATAAAAAAATACGTAGCAAATTTGCATGATTCGTCAAAAACTGTTACGGGTACACAGAAAGCATTACACAGATGTTAAACACAATTAGACTCGGCCCGTTGGAGATTCGGAGGCTGCGCGCTAGGCGTAGATTGCTTGAGCAACTCGGAATAGATATCTTTTAGAGCGTTATTAGAAGTCCATTACATTTATAGGTTGTTTGCAGGTGGTTTCTGTTTCCATTTCGGTTGAATTTTAACCCAAAGATGTTTCTGAGAGAAGTTAAAGTTCGGCACTTTTCATTTTTTAAATGCGATAATTTTGTACTAATTCAAAATAATTATTGTGGTAGCTACATATTTCGCCATTAACTTCACAACACAAAATAACAGGCAGTTAAAAATTTTCCCGGATAGAGCTGAGAATGCATACATTTTTGATGTTACTTAGAAGCAAAATTGGGATATAATTGGTTAATCGGTTTTCAGAAATGTCCACGGCGCTGTGATGAGTGCGGACCAATATTTTCCGATGTTTTGCTGCATTGTGTTAGTTATTGAGAGGAAGATCATTGAAAAGTTATGAATTTATTAGATCACACCATCACGTATATAAATTTCGGTTTAAACCACTAATCATACCTCATTTCCCCGTGAAACTCGGATCAATTTGTCTGTCAGCGAGGCGAGTCGCCACTCGCGTCTGGCGCCACCGAAGACTTCTGCGAACCAATTAACATGCGTGCTGAGTGGCAGCTTATTTAGGGGCCGACTTGAGGATCCTCTTTTGTAATATTCGTGGGCATATAATAATGAAGTTGAGGAGAGAACACCTGAACTCGATTTTAATACCGAGTATGCGACAGCTTTCTGTTTACCTACCACGGTCCATACGATCGTATTCCAAAACGTCGTGTAAACGCGCGCGGAGTTACCATCGCAGGCCTTAGTACCCAACGCTGCCAACTTGCGATGTTTAGCGCTAGTGCGGATCTGAGAACGTACAATTCTTTCTCGCCATTGCAATCTGGAAACTAACATAGATATTTCATTAATAAATCTAGTATGTTAAAGATCTATGGCAACTACTCAAGGAAGTATTGAGCAGGCAATGGAAGGAAAAGGGGAAAAGTATTTTCTGATGATCAATTCAACAAATGATAGCGCATGTACTGCACAAAACCAGTCTAATTTTTTCTTTATTTAGGGGTAAACCCAATAACCATATTCTTACATTAAACTTCACAGAAGATGGAAAGTAACAAACAGGCATAGAGAATAAACCAATTAAAATCGTTATATACAGGATCGCAAGATCAACTTCGCCTCAAATAACTTAAATAACATAGAGAAATTAATACTTGTACCTAGTTTATTAATCTAAGCCTATCCTAGTTTAATAGTTAAAGAACAATGTGCACTGTCCTTAATGCGTTAATATTCTTAAAATTTTGGCACATTCTCTTGATGAATCCTAGATTCTTTTAGGCTTCACAGACAGTTCTGTCTAGTTTTAGATCTATCTCATCATTCTTAATGGAGCTGGGAGTTGAAGGCATAATTTGGTCTATGGTAATGATGTACAAGGGGGTGAGGATTTCTGTAACCATGTTGGGGCCCATTAAAATTTACTTATGAAAGGAGATAGGAACAATCTATATTGGAATTCATAATTTTGTCGAGGAATAGGGTATCGTTGGAGGATCGTCTGTCGTGTAAGGGTTTTTAAATTTACAAGGGAAAGAAGATACGAAGTGTTGTAACCAGATTAAGAGATTCGTAATTTGTAATTTATAAATTTGAGTAATTTATTTTGGGAACGTTCAAGCTGGATCGAGTCTGTATTATTATAAAGTGACCATGTTAACAACAGAGTACATTCTAATTTGGGACGTACCAGAGCGATATTAATTTATTTCCCACATCCCCGTAAACAGTACATAACGGCCTTTACAAAGGTGGCTTCATTAACAATAGAACACAGCAAACATCCATGCCCTGGATAGGGACAACCTACCCAGGCGGGATGCGAACCCGCGATTTACGGAGTGGCATGCGAGGACTATACCCCACCGCCACCGAGGCCGGCGATGATATATATCCACTGTCCTTAAAGCAGGAATATGCTAAATTGGACAGATTGTCTTAATTAATCTTACATCCTTTCAAGTTTCTCTGACGGTTCGGTCTTTTAGTTTTACCGCGTGAAAACGTAAATATCCTTCCCCTACTTCATTTCCTGAATTTCAATTTCCTGACGCAGTCACGTCGTCAGTTGTTAACTGACAAAATTCCACAGCGTGGGCAGCACTGAGTTACGATGGTAACTTTAGATGTGTAAACGCGCGATACTTGCGACCATTGTTGGAACATGTGTAGTATAAACGGGGTATTAGTTCTTCAGACGATAGATGGCGTGCAGCACACATTATTTTTCGTATTAGCCACCCTAAGCCGTGGAGACAAATTTTTGTTAACTACATAGTTAAAATTTAGCTATTTTTTTCTCTAAAAATCAATTTAAACGTGGTAAAGAGACATAGGTTCTAAAAACAGACCGCAGCGGCCCACTGGGAGACTTCAAAAGGCGCTCGAGAGAGGAGGAGGGAGAGCCATCTGTTGATGCACGGAAAAATCACGTCCGATTATTTCGCTGACGAATTTTACGCCAGAGGAATATCCACCCGGCCTCAACGCAGGTGTGTCGCACCGAAATATTGACACCACCAGCCATGCGCCGCTTTTACAACCCACCATGCACTGAGTGCAACAATTTTACAGTCTCAGCGTAGACTGTGAATACTCAAGGGACTGATACTTTTATTTATTAGAGAACCCTGCCTCTTTTCCGATGGTAAAAAGGTAGTTATGTAGTTCAAATGAGCATTTCACATTGCGATTTTCATTATTTCAATCGTCAATTCGTCGTGTAACGTTTTATTCCTGGAAGAATCATATCTCACCGCTCCGTTGCCTTCTTTGAATTCGGAAGGAGCTGAAATGCTCCACCTTATCTAACTACCACCGAGTTTCCGTCAGATCAACAAGCAGGTTTCAAGAGAACAGCAATAGGGTAGTTTCCTTCATCAAAGAAAACGAAAGGCATTGATTGCGATTCGTTACCCACCATTAATGTATTCATTATATACTAATTATTTGATTTTAGAATTCCCACTTTAGACGAATAGCAATGGTCAATTTTAACCGCATTTGAAAAAGGCCAGATTGGCGCCCATGCGATGCCACTCCACGTGACGTCACAGGACTCTAGATGCTATACGAGTAGTCAGGAGTTTTACATCGTCTGAGATTACCAATGCATGCATGACGCATAGAGGTCAGGGAAACGTCTCTTAATAATCACCTATTAAAATTGCCTAAGGATGGAAAGTTGCCTTCGTTTGATACGGTATTAATAATCCTTATTGAAGCCCATCGCTACCTGCTAGCAACCTGCATGGTGGAGGCACTCATAGCCTCGTACCAAGGTGGCCTCACTCGGCGGCAGCCGGAACCAGAATGACGTCACACGGGCTTTTCCCAGCATTCATACTCATCCGTTGCGTTTTCGCGCGCTTGAAAATTTTCACTTATCATTTAATCGCGAAAAGTAGAATCGCCATTTAACATTCTAAAAGAGTGAAATACGTACTCCAGAAGTAATGATCTTTGGATTCAGGCAATAAAAAGTAATAGGAAGCCACCCTACAGTTCAGTGAAGCAATTTTTAATCAACAAGGCATAAAAAAATCAAAATGCACCGCACTGCGAATGCAGGGTTCAAAATTCAAGACATCCGTGTCCGGCAAATCATATCCTTGAGGTTTTATAATATTTTTAATTTCCGAATTTTTCCAACCACATTCGCTTCTTTCCATGAATTAAAAAGTACCTACAGGGTGATGCCACAGTACCATTAATTCCATAAAACTTCGTGAAAAAGATAGGGAAATAGTGCCGCCCCATCCCGCCAGCCTAATTAGTTTTTCCAGAAGGAGCAACTTAGTAATGAATGTAAAATCCAAATTGCTGCTAGAAGGCACAAAAATATTTGCACTTTTACAGCAAAAATATGGATTTTTTTCGCGATCAACGTCGGCGCTGTTTGAAAGCACATACACTTGGTCACATTTCAAACAAAGTCTCTTTGCTATTTAATTTAAGCATTTTTTCAGTTTCGGTCCAATCTGCTGTGACGTTACGTCGTAAATCTAGTTGATTTTTCACGTAGGCCCAGACAAGGGAAATACTCCAACCGTCGGTCACATGCTGGATCAGGGAAAAACTCCACAAACAAGAAAAACAGCTAACAAGAAAAAGGTAGCCAAAAATAATTTACGAGTTATTACCGTTCGATATCTATTCAAAATAGAGTATTCAAAAATCAGAAGTATTACAGAAAACAATGATAGTAATTCATGATCCCAAAGAAAACATTACCAGCTAAATACCAGCAGAATAATTGCTCAAAATTTGCCATGTCTCACTAGACATGTGTCCCCGACCGGCCCACGAGCAGAAGAGAGCTTGCCTATGCAGGACAAGACAGGATGTGAGGGGAGGGATTCTTCCAGGGAGTGGAGGGGTAGCCAGGCGAATTCAACTACTGCGCCACTGATGCGTCACTGCCCCTGCAGAAACGGCCGCTCCGCAAAACACCATTCCCTGGTTTTGAGACAACAGCATACCAGCCAGAATTTTCCCCTCAACTTCTGGGTTGGAGACATCAGTTGAATCAGAGGGATATTCATTGGAACACATGGAGGGGAAGGAGATACTTGGGTGAGGTGTTGGAGGGAGAGAGAGTTGAGATAGGACAATGGTAAAACTTCTCACTCCAAGTGCAATACTAAAGCCTTGGCACCGATTTCCCCTTGCTTGCCAAGGAGGAAGTATTTCTCCGCAGTAGTCCTATATAAGTCTTGCATTGCAGGTAGGTTGGTTAGGGGTTGGTTCGGGGTTGTTTCGGGGCTGTTTCAGAGGCTGATTCCAGAGGCTGAGTTTCCAGAGGCAGGGTTTTCAGAGACAGGATTTTCCAGAGACAGGATTTTCCAGAGACAGGATTTTGCAGAGACAGGATTTTGCTACAGGCCTTTTGCGCGAAAAATCCTTTGCGCGAAAAAACCTTAGCGGGAGAAGTTCTGCGGATAAGTTCGGAGGAAGTTGGAGGAAGTTCGAGGAATTTCTGGGGGGGGGGAAGGGGTACCAGAAATTTTTTTTGGGGGGGGGGGGGAACACTAAAAAATGCCACACTGCAATAATCGGTAGGACGAGAAACTCAAAAGCATTAACACGAACCTTTTTTTTAAGAGGCCCCACCATCATCATAACAGTTCACCCTTTCAATATTATGAGCGTAATGGTTCCAAAATGACATAAGCATGTCTTCCGCAAGATTAGATATGCGAGTTAATGCGGTCTGTGAATCAGAGAATACTTCTTTTGGTTCTCCGAGATGATGCCAATAAACACCAAATAATTGAATAGTAAGTAGTTAATGAATAACTGAACTAAATGGTGCCGATAAACCCTCAAATCTAGACACATGCAAGCAAAATTAAGCGTCCAGAATCCACGCAGCCATCGGGAGTAAAAAAAAAGAACTTTCTTTATGTTTCATGCTGGTCGCTTTGTCCGGGAAAAGCATAAATCATGAATTTATATATATGCTTGAGAAGATAGAAGGTGAGGTGTATATTGGTGAGATGGACTGTTTTTTTTAATCCATGGATGCCCCAAAAGCCATAATACACACCTCCCCCTGCATCTCCTGCAACTGATAAATAAATTTATGAATGTAACTTTCCTAGCTGATTCTCTTGACAAAGCGACCAGCATCGGTCGGAAAATATTGGGATCCTTCTAAATTTGACACCGTGACATGACTCAAAAGTTTTCATGGATATGACGAGAAACGGCGAAAGCTTGAATAACGAGTTATAAAATAATATATTTAGTTTTCTCCTTCTAGATTCAGGGCTTAAAAAAATTGGCATTCCGAAACCATGATTCAGTTTCAAGCTTTAACTGTAAAAAATATATATAGAGGCCGTTTTACACGGGCACGGAATTGCGCAGGTTAGATCTGCATTAATTTCTAAAATGGCGTGGAATTTGCGCGAATGCATGAACGAAATTAGAACAGGCGCTATTTTGCCGTCTCGCATCCACGCATTCTCGCATGTGGTCTAGCAATTCACCGCTTTACACGACGCAATTTTGATCGCGCCTTCGCACGTACGTCAGATTGCGCAATTCCGTGTACCGTGTAAAACGGCCTTAGCAGACAAAAGAAAAAAGTATATTATATATGTATTTAAAATGTAAAGTATGAGAGGTTAGATTTCCAGGAAGGAACAGTAATAATGAAATGAACATGTAACTAATGGGGAACATGCACAATTTTTTATATACTACAATAAGTTCATCGGGTGCTTGAAAACACGACGTCATAGAAGCGCCAGCGCGTGACGTCACGCCACGGCATCCAATGATGACAGATCGAGGAAGTGGATAGACAATTGATCGATGTAAGGGCTCAAACGCAAATTTGGCGAAAATAATGGTCGTTTTAACGTCAAACTGCAGATTGTGTATATGTTGGGTAGCCAAAAGCGATTTTGAAACAAAGAAAGGGGATTGTTTTCGGAGATTTGAAAATATTTACACGAAAATAAGTTGATTGCATTGTCTAACGGACAGATTGGTTTCAAAGAAAGATCTTTTTGATCTACGTGACACACTTACATCATTTATTTAATGTAATAAGAGTATTAGTATTCATCAAAGCAGCATGAATCTTCTAGAGAAAACGGGTGAAAACCATATAAATCGTATACTGTGCCCCGTTGCTCAAGTACCTCTATTTCCTCGCCGGCGAAAGTTATTGCTTGTCTCAAAGGACAAAAATAAAAGACGAAAGCGGAAAATGACCCATTGAATGGAGTGAAATTCCTATATGTACTACATTGTAAATGGGGTGATAGATGTTAGGATAATTTAAACGTGAGCACACTCATGCATCACGGTTATCGTAGGGTTTTATCGAATCACCAGTTTTCCTCGGATGGCCCCCAAATTTAGGATGTATAACTCATTCCACTTCATAAACAATCCTAGAAATGTACCTATTAGTCCACCAATTGTACGAATAAATATAAAGGAATTAATAAAATAAAAATACCTAGTTTTATTCCACACTTTATTTTAAACACCGCATAAATAGGGTAGTTTCCTTCATCAAAGAACACGAAAGGCATTGATTGCGATTCGTTACCCACCATTAGTGTATTCATAATATACAAATTATTTGGTTTTAGAAATACCGGTTTAGACGAATGGTATGGGTCAATTTTATCCTCATATGAAAAAGGCCAGATTGGCGCCCATGCGATGCCACTCCATGTGACGTCACAGGGACCTAGTTTCTATACGAGTAGATAGGAGTTTTACATCGTCTGAGATTACCAATGCATGCATGAGGCACAGAGCTCAGAGAAACATGTCTTAATAATCACCTGTTAAAACTGGCTAGTTTCCTTCGTTTGATGAGGTATTAATAATCCTTATTTAAGCCAAGCGCTACCTGCTAGCATGGTACTCTGCCACCTGCTAGCATCCTGCGTCGTATCATCGCTCAGAGCCTCACCCCAATGGTCGTTGAATCATTTAAACGTGAGCACACTCATGCAGCACACTCACTTGCGGCAGCGGGAACCAGAACGACGTCACACTGGAGTTTTCCCGGCATTCATACTTACCCGTCGCGTTTTCGCGCGCTTGAAAATGTTCACTTTTCATTTAATCGCGAAAAATAGATATCGTCATTTAAAAATCTAAAAGCGTGAAATACGTACTCCAGGAGTAATAATCTTTCAATTTAGGCAATAAAAAAATAATAGGAAACCACCCTATTTGTCAGGAGTGACAATCCGCGGTGAAAAAAATTTGCCAGCTTCGTTTTGCGGATGATATAGGAGTCATAGCAGAGAGAGATTTGAAGAAAGTTCTATTGAACTGTGGAAAACGTAATGACTATAAATAAGCTGAAAATCAATGCAAATATAAACGGAAGCATAGGTCTGCAGTAGAAAAGAAGAGGCAATGACCAACCTGAAACTGGGAAACCATAGAGTTGAGAAGGTCGGGGAGTTCCGCTTCTTGGGTAGCTAAGAGACAGACGATGGGCAAAGCAAGAAGGAAATAATGTGTGGGATAGCCAATACGAAGGGGGCATTCCTAAAACAAGGTGTCCCTCCAGGACTATGGAGCAGTTTCACCTACAAGGATAATATTCTCTACTATCTCAGTTTTTAAAAACTCGGTTAAAGCTATTATCTCAGTAATTTGAGGATCGTGTTTCTCCTACGACGTTTTATCTTAGTTTGCAAAAACCGAGATAATCAGAATAAATTATTTGGCGCGAACGCTTTTCATAATTCTGACGTGGGAAAAATAAATGACGGTAAGCAACCGTATGACATGCAATCAGCTTTAATCGGCCGGTAAGTGTACAACCAAGTACATAGTGAGAAAATGAACAGCAACAGTGTTAATATTGACAATGAGAGGTAGAAAATCTCAAATATGACGTTTACTTGGAAGGATTTATTGATTTGCCTTACCGAATACCACGCACGGGTAATAAAAATTAAATAAAAAATAAATAGGGGAACCGCGTTTGGCAAGAGCTAGGGATGCGAGAATATTGCGGTAAAAAAACTTGTAAGCGCCTTTGTTCAATGCATCGTTATTTAAAAATTAAAATTTTTAATTTAACGAGACTCCCAGATTTAAATAAACATAGTTATTGGTTATTTCGTGCTACAATAATTAATTAAGTCTCGCATTGGTAATATTGCGATTTCGAAGATAACGATGCTGTTACATATGTATTTATTCAGGAAGAGGACAGAGATTAAAGATTTTGTATATGTATATATAAAAGAATTCAAATAAAGGCTAGTAACATTAATGAATACGAGTATATTTTGGTAAAAGTTGTCGGAATCATTGGCTCAAGAAGAGCATAGGCATGGGAAAGCTGAAGTTAAAGAGAAAGAAACGTGAAATTGCTTTGACAAGGGGAGATCACGTACCCCATTATGATGATAAAAAATTGTTCTCATGTCTATGCTGGCTTCAATTATAATTATTCATATACTTGTCGCCGTATGATCAAAATGAAGACGACAAAATATACTGCTATAACGAAGCCCCGAACCCTGGCACCCTGGGTGAGAGTCGACGTCGGAACCACTATATCAACTGACCGATTCATAAGTAAGTGAGCTATTTTGGAATTGTTGTTAAAAGTACCGCATGAACATTAATTAATTACAGCCAAACTAAGGCCCATGCAATGGAACCAGTTTAGAGATGTGTTCGCCATTCCGAATGCCATGAAAATACGGCATTTAAAACCTCCACCTCCTCTTGTGAGTAAAATTCGTCTTCTTCAATGGGAGCGAGAACTGCTTTTGCAGTTTCCTTTGCCATTTTGGGATGAGAAAATAAATGTACGTTACCATATACATTAAAATAATGTGCAAGCTCATTTATCCATAATGAACGTGGTATCCGAATATAATGTCGATATTCTTCATTGCTGTCATTCGTATTTTACGAGAGTTGATGAAGCTGCATGCGCGCCACGCCACGTTACATAAGCCCTCAGATTAACTCAGATAATAAGCTTTGAACGGAGGAATTTCGTCAGTAAAAGTATAAACCGAGATAGCAGCCCAAAAACCGAGTTAATGCATCTGGAGAAACGCGATTGTTGTAAAATATCGGTTTTTGGAGAATATTATCCGAGTTAATTCAATCACCCTCGTTGGTGAAACTGGCCCTAAGAGCTGTTAAAGTTAGGAGGTGATTTTTTAAGACTTCCGTTAGAGTGATGTTTCTTTATTGTAGTGAGGATTTAAGATGACAGCAGCGGAGAAATCAAGGTTTCCAAGCTTTCACAATGTGGATATCACAAATCCAAGAATGATGAAGATCAAAAGCAAAGAAAGTGCGAACAATGTGGCAGTTTTAAAGAGAGTAGGAGAGAAGAGAAGAATGTTTACAACCTTGGAGAGAGGACGGGAAAGTTTAATCGGCACATCACAAGGGAATGATGAAAGTTACCGTTGTAGGACAGTTGGAAGGGAAGGACGGGAGAGCTAAATTGGAACCTATGATGTAAAGTCGTAAAATTATATAGGCGTTGAAAGACTAGCCTATGGGAGAATTCTGTGAAGAGCTGCGTCAAATGGCTCTCAGAATTGATCACTAATGATGATGCTGATGAGCCAACTAATACCTAAACACGCTAATTTCCGGTTACTATTATATCACATAACTTATAAAGAGTAATTAGAAATTTTTTTATCACTAATCAAACACTGCGGAATCGGACGAACATTAATGGCAGTGGTGAAAAAGATCGATTAGAGTGAGATGGAGGTTTTTTCTTCAGTTGCGGTCTCGTCCCGAATGCGGTGAATATGATTTCAATCCGAGGTGATGGCGAGTGATTTTTCCCGACGGCATTTTGAATAAATTCATCACAGATTATGCAAAGAGTTCAAATTTTCATAGTGCCTGCGAGAGATGAATACACCTCGTGAAACCTCTGAAATTTCGGTCGAGTTTAATCGAATGGTCAATTTTTGTCGGAGTTTCAGCAAATTTAAGATTGTTCACACATTGCCCTTTCTAAGCAATTCGAGCTGAGAAAATAATTTAGCGTGGATTAAATTTGCAACGACGAGAAAATATATACAAACACCATGCTCAGTCGAACAGTCGCTCGGATTTTATATAATTTAGCAGGACGAATTATTGCTGTACAAAATAAAGTCATGTGAATGAGCTGCTAGTTCATTCGATCGTCTGTTGTCATCTGTTATGAACGCCAAGGTAAACTATGTACCATTTACTCATTAATATAAGTACCTTATATACAATTAATTTAATTGTTGTTGCAACGTTTATATCCATACATAGGATTATTTAAAATGTTATACGTGAAAAATCCGGCAAAAATTGGCCATTCGTTAAAGCTCAACAGTTACAAAATTTTCTCTCGGTAAAAATTAATCTCCGATCATTGCTCTGATTTATAGATTACCATATATATAAGATGCAACGCAGGTATCATACATAAGACATTGTAAAAAGTTGCTAAAAGTGACTGTATAATTCCAATGCGCGCGTTGAACTTTCGGGGCCAAAACTTCGCAAGGCCAACATAGTGATTTGAGCGAGGTTAGAATAAGAAAATGTAGGCCACATGGTGTAGTTTCTTAATTAATACCAATGTAAACACGTATTTAACGGAATTAAGGAATACTACGTTCGTACATACGTAATTACTGATAAAACTAACTCCGCTGCTTTATGCAGCGCCGCTACTCTCACTCTCCTTGCACACGAGAGTTTTTGAATGCCTAGAATATGAAAATAAATGTTTAACTATCATTCAGTATAACGTAATAATTATTGACCAAAGAAGCTAAATAAATAGTTCAAGTATAAACGAGTAAATATTTTCATAATTACGAATTATCTAATAAAACTTGCTCCACTTTCTGAAGCTGTCTGTCCACTTCGTAGTACAGTAATGCACAATAATGTCGTAAACAAATTTACTTAGATACGTGAGAAAACAACTCGTTCCTCTCGCTTAAATATTGGAAAAACACCCTTTTTTACACTTATTTTTTTACTTTTCCCGATCGCTTCATGAAAATTTAAATAGATCTATCCAAAGTGCACGCGTTTCCACTTTCGAACGACTCCACTCTCGTTTCGAATACCTTTGGTGATTACCTCAAATCAATGGACCAACGTCGAGCGTTGCAAACATACACCACGATTCGATGTATAGATAGATTTTTCGCATTTTCCTCCTCGGTCCTCCTTTTCGGCGATTCCTTGCCCTGCTGATCGCTACCTCCGACCCCTTTTCGACCCACAGGAATTCCAATTACGGAATTCCACCCGTTCGAAGGCAGGTACATAACCCTTTCCTTCCGTAACGTTTGGTGAGAGGGGGGGGGGTGGAAGGCCCGCGTTCGCATAAATTCCTCAAAAGAGGAGATATGTGATAAGTACTGCCAAATGTGCGCAAATGGGATTTCTTAAAACTGCTCTTCAACTCGCGCGCGAAAATTATTGTACTGTGACGCAAAAGACTTCATAACGATAGCCTCGATCAAAGGGCGTATTAGGAGATCTCATTCCGTTCCTCAGAAGATTTATTTTTGCTACCACTTTTGGCGCATTTTTGGACGGGAAAGTTAAGTAATAACAAAAAAATATATCCTCGTCATTCGGCTATCCTCTCGAAAGGTTGAAATTAAGCAGAAAATCGCAAATGTTGCCGCTCTTTTTTCATGAGTTGGTGACGTCATGAGAGTCCTGGCTCATCAAATCGATCACGTGGAATCATCCTCTGAATGAAGGAATGACTAACAAAGTATTTAAAGAAAATATCATTTGTAGAAATTTCTCTAAAACAAAACCAGCTGCAATAAAATATCAGACATTGAAATTCTAAGGGAAATTTATTTTTATTTCACTAATCTAAATTGACGGTAACTATGATACTGTGCTAGTTTAAATACTATCAGTAAAAATATCTTTGCTAATAATATATGTAACAATTCTTGCCTCTTCCTTTTAAACTATGTACAATTGAATTATTTTTATTTCTTATTTTTTATTGAAAAAATAACATTTTAATAATATTTCACTTCGTCATGAATCAATTTAATTTAATAATATTCGACAGATTCAGGCTTCAATTGGTGGAAGTTAGACATACTTAAATAAATGAAAGATCGTAGCACTTTTCCACAAGATTCACATATCAAAAATATAATAATAATATTTATTCATAGCCCTGGAAAAGACCGAAAAAATATATCGAAACGTAGGCAAACATTTTGTAAATTATCCGCAGAGATGTAATCGATAATAATTGAGGTCTAGAAAAAGAAAAAATAAATCAAATGAACAAGAGCATAAACGACAATTAACCCCACACATTCAGGTCGACGAGCATGGGAGGACGCGCTCGACATGAGTTCGTGGCGTGATAAACTTATCTGTGATAGGGTTTAGCCGTCGATTTTTTGCTGCGAATAGCTGAAAACGTAGGTTGCTCTATGGAAGTGAGGCATGGGCAATGACAGAGAAAGCAAGGATAAAGGCCTTCGAAATGTGCTGCCACAGAAGAGTGATGAAGATCAAATGGATCGACCGAGTTAGTAACGAGGAAGTCCTAAGAAGGGTAGGAGAGAAGAGAATCCTGGTGAAAACCTTAATGAGAAGACGGAAAAATTTATAGGCCACATCTTGAGACATGATGTATATATTTAATGCAATAATATTCATTCATAACCCTGGAAAAGACCGAAGAAATATCGAAACGCAGGAAAACATGTTGTAAATTATCCTTAGACTTATCGGCAGAGATGTTAATCGATATATTGAGGTGTAAATAAAAAAATAATCGATAATAATTGAGGTCTAGGAAAAGAATAAAAAATTTGATGAAGACAATCGTCGTGGGACAGTGGATGGCAATAGCGGAAAAGGGAGACCTCGAACAAAATATATGGAACAAGTAAAGAAGGATGGGAAAGAGAAGAAATACTTAGGTATAAAAAGATTAGTTGATGGGAGAATTGAGTGGGGAGCTGCGTCAAACCAACCTTAGGATTGCTGACCAGTGATGATGATTGTGATGAGGACCGAAAAACGGAAAAATATGCTTCTCATTATTTTTAAAACTCTAGCACAATAGGCAAAAAAATCGAATTGGTAACGAGCAATTTCTGATGCGCGGAAAGATTTTGGACAGACTGAAATTCGTCATCCACCATCCACCGTATTCCCTCATGTGACGCAATAAACTGAACTTTAGCACGCGCATCGGGAGAAATTCCAATTTCTATATCAATTGCTCAATTCGATCAAAAGGACTACACATATACGAGATCTCATTCCGTTCCTCAGAAGATTTATTTTTGTAGCCACTTTTGGCGCATTTTTGGACGGGACAGTTAAGTAATAACAAAAAAATATGTCCTCGCCATTCGGCTATCCTCTCGAAAGGTTGAAATTAAGCAGAGAATCACAAATGTTGCCGCTCTATGAGTTGGTGACGTCATGAGAGTCCTGGCTCATCAAATCGATCAGGTGGAATCATCCTCTGAATGAAGGAATGACTAACAAAGTATTTAAACAAAAGGTCATTTTTAGAAAATTTCTCTAAAACAAAAGCAGCTGCAATAAAATGTCGATCCATTTATTCTCAGAATATACATGTTTTTTTTTCAACTAGGTGGTAGACCACTGAAATTTTAGCTCACAAATTATATCATCTCTAATACAAATTTCAATTAATTGTTAGCTAATATTTTCGCGAATAAATGAAAAGTGAAAGTTTTCAAGCGCGCGAAAACGCAACGGCTAAGCACGAATGCCGGTAAAACCCCGTGTGACGTCATTCTGCTACCCGCTTCCGCCGTATGAGGTTGGTCGACCTTGGGGGGAGGCTATTGTGCGCCACTTCGATGCTGGCTGCTAGCAGGTAGCGGAGTACCCTGCTAGTAGGTAGCGCTTGGCTTAAATAAGGATTAATAATACCTTATAAAACGAAGGAAACTTTCCGACTATAGGCAGTTTTTATAGGTGATTATAATGAGACATTTGAGCTTTGAGGCTTTGAGCGATGATACGACGCAGGATGCTAGCAGGTAGCAGAGTACCCTGCTAGCAGGTAGCGCTTGGCTTAAATAAGGATTATAAATACCTTATCAAACGAAGGAAACTTTCCGACCATAGGCAGTTTTAATAGGTGATTATTAAGTCATGTTTCCCTGAGCTCTGTGCCTCATGCATGCATTAGTAATCTCAGACGATGTAAAACTCCTATCTACTCGTATAGAAACTAGGTCCCTGTGACGTACGTGGAGTGGCATCGCATGGGCGCCAATCTGGCCTTTTTCAAATGAGGATAAAATTGACCATTAACATTCGTCTAAACTGGGATTTCTGAAACCAAATAATTTGTATATTATGAACACACTAATGGTGGGTAAGGAATCGCAATCAATATATTTCGTTTTCTTTGATGATCGAAACTACCCTATTCGTGCCACGCTCGATGTTGGTCCATTAATTTGAAGTAATCTTCTAAGGCACAGACCAGTGGCGCCGACTCCATGGGGCCTGAGGGGGCCCGAGCCCCCTCAAAGATTCGTTTGGGGGGGCCGAGCCCCCTCAATAATTCAAAAAAATAATTAAGTTATATTATGCTTTGTTAAATCACAAAAATATATCAGCAAATTTTTTTCCCATGTTTGACGATAGTTACCTTTTAAAAAACATGCAGTAATGAGTTGAAACGAATAATTAATACGGTAGAAGGCAGGTTAGCTGAAAACAAGTGGTGTGAATCATGATAGTGTTTCGGTGCTGCGACACACTTTGAATTTAACCTCTTCCCGGAGCAAGACCTCCGATATGGGCCCCCCCAATATTTTTTATAAGTCGGCGCCCCTGGCACAGACAGGTATAGAGCTTTCCACATTTAGTTGACAGTACGGGCCATATGGATAACAGTGTTGCCAAGCTTCCGCTCCGCCGGCAGGCATCCTAACAGCGTATGCAACCGCACATAATAGAGCGCCAAAATGGTTTAGTTCAAAAAGGAGTTAGGGATCGCACGAAAGACTGCGCGAATTAAGGAATTTTTTAGCGTAAATTACCATACCTTTGCTGCAATATAAAAGGAAAACTCTTTTGTTATTATATGTATGTACTTATGCAATGCACAAGCTGAATAATGAATTATCTGTAATTTAAAAAATAACAATAAATTGAAGGATAATAAAAATTATCGCCACTCCTGAATGAGACAAAATTTCTATTCCTTCCATATTATGCAATATTTTTTGGCTCTGGCTAGTATTACATGAAAGACGATGTTGTATAAGACATCATCAATCTTTAATTTTTCAAAAATTTCCCGTACTTGGTTTATTGTAAATTAAAGATCTCTTTTCAAGCTGACATCTTCAAAGCTAATTTCCTTAATGTTCTCTTTCCACTACCTCGTGTTAGGCAAGGATTCCAATTTCCTTGAGTAATAAGAGGCATTATCTACCACTGTAATTGATCCTTCGGGTAAGTTTGCAAGAAGTGAGTGCTCAAACCATCTCTCGTAACACTCGCCACCCACTTCTTCATGCTCATCCATTGAGTTCTCTTTGTACAGAAACACATGCGATGCTCCTTTTATGAACCCATTTTCCGTTCCTGCGTGTATAATTGCAAATCGTCCTCCTCGGGAAGTGGGGGCAAGCCCAGTATTTAGTCCAGCAAGGGAAGCTTGACGCGGATTTTCTAATTGTTTGTTTCGCAAACTAATGTTCACTACTTGCCCAACATTAATCCAACTTTAGCCTGTGAGAACACTCGTTCTGTGTTCGCGACGATATTTTTTTAGCCGCCTTAAATAATAAACTGTGTCACCAACGAATAATATCATCCATTCTTTAAGGATGATTCTTTTCCCCCTGCGTTCGTACACGAAGCCTATGTCCAAAAGAAGACGATATAGTGTTGTCCTTTTGTAATCTGGGAGAATACTATCCATATTTACCGAGTTAAAGATGGATTTTAAAGTCGGAGGAATATTTTTCACGAAGGATTCATGTACCTTCCTTCTAATTCCCGATCTCACAAAATCGTCGATGATCACTGCTCTCGAATTTTTGTAAGGCTGTCTAATTTCTTTAGTTTTTGAAGGAGTTACCAATGGACCACGGGAGTTTTCCTTTCTCACTCTGTAAACAGTGGACTCCGAGCACCTAGTAGCCTTCGAAGCTTCTCGGCAGGCCTCACTAATGCTGATAGACTTCCTTCAGTACGAGAAGACTTTGAGCACCAACTGTCTATCGCGGCTTATGAGCTTCTCACCTTTTCTCCTCTTCTTTGTATCGGACATATTGATTGGGCGGGTTACAGCAAAGATAAGTGTAAAACACACTTCACAATTCTCAAATCCAGCAGACCACACAACACTTGTTCACTCCAAAAAAATGCAATGACAAACTGAACGCCTTCGTAAATTCTTCCCACGGCCCCTTCGGCTAGGGTAGATTCTGGTGCAGGTTTTATGGTACCCTATGAAAGGAACTCAGAAAAAATCCTAGCCCCCTTTTGTAAAAGGCGTGCACTGGATGGGGTAGTGTTTCGCACAGGTTATGAGATATTCTCTTTCTTGGTTTCCGCGATGGGACCGAAACACCCAAGGCGAAAGCGTTTTATTTCCAAGCCGCTTGCTTACTTTCGTGTATCAATGTATTCAGATAAAATCGCTGCTGTTATGACGTATGAGTATTCTCTGTTTAGGATATCAAACGAATAGATAAATACATTTTATAGTATGCATTGACAAAAAACTCCTTTTCCGCCCGAGAATTTTCCCTCTGCGCGTAAGAAAAAGCAAGAAGCCCGGCACAGCGGCGCCGTAATATTTTTTCTTAAGATCAAAACCTTGTAACTCGCTTCAGAATTGATGTAAGTTAATTATTTTTTCACCAAAAATAACGTTGTAGTTTTCTTCACATTTGATGTGCAGCATATAGGGACCTACAACGTAAGAAACGTAAGTTAGTAAGCGACTACTTTATACCTTGCAAAAATCAAAATGCTCTTGTCCTAAAGGGTGTTACGTCGGTATAACAACATTTTAACTCAATATTTGTACAATTGGTGAAGAACTTCAAAGAGAAAAGTGTGAAGAATTTTGTGCAGAAGATTCAATTCAATGCAGACAACGGTCAGGGAGAAATTGCGGGAAGAAGATAAAGTAAAAAAATACACGTTTCTGACGGAATTTTAAGGAAATGTTTTTTATAGCTTTTGTTATACTTTTTATCGAAAAACTATTGGCACCAATGAATGCAGCATTTCTTTCTACATTTATATTAAAGTATTCTACCGATTAAGGTAGGTTTCCATGGAGTGCTTAAGAAGGAATCCTGGAGCCTCCCCTTACATCATGCACATCCCTCTTCAGTGCACAATAAGACCTACTACCTTTCATTCTATCCAAAAATCCTATTCTTTTCCTTCCCCTCCCTCACATTAGAATGTATTTTTTAATCAGTGCATAACACAACATTAATTTTCGTGCTGTCCGCGCTCACTGCCTTGCCTACGCTCACCGCGCTCCTGGCCTTAAGGATACATATTAACATGGGAAACGATTCTCCAAAGAGCCCATACTGTCAACTAAATGTGGAACGCTCTATAGGATCGAAACGGGGTAAGCGTTCATCGAAAGAGGAAATATGGACTCATGGAATAAATGTACTTAAACATTCGTCAACCATTACGAATGTGCATAAACAATAAGAACCTGCGAAAATGTGGTGTTTTCCCTATATTTTAGCATGGGTAAGGAGTTACTCTCCAAATTTTCTCTCGTTGACTGGCATATTGTTTACGTTTTCTCCAGTAGAGGCATTGACTATTATGCGAAATGAACCGAACTTCAGAAGACCTAATTATTTAAATCAATTGATTCGTAAGTATGAAAACAGTTATGTGTACATAAATGAACTTACCATTTAAAATATTTGGCTGATAATTATAGTTGAGAGGTTGAGAAGCCAAGTGGTACAGGTAATAGTTTTCTCGACAGAGTTAGGTTAAGTAAATTGTTCGAAGAAATACACAAAAAATTGGTCGCCAAGGGATACGAGTGAGTCTTTGCTCTGTGCTGACATCGAGTGGGAAATCTAATGCACATCTAAACATCTAATTGATATCGCTTGTTTTTTATATCTAATTTCTGTACATAACACTGGGAAGAAAAAAAAATCACTTGCACCCCGTGGCTTCTCGCCCATTCAATTTTATACTATATGGTCCAAAATATTTTATCTCTTTTCCACTTTCTAATCTTAAACTCACTTATATACTCCATAATACATGTTTCTGAATTTCCTAGTATTTTTAACGGCATGTTTAGCATGTTCTAGTTTCTTTGGCAGATTTCCCTCAAGCGAAGTTGGCAATTTTTGCCTTTGCGTGAATGTGAAAGTATAATTTGCTAGTACGTGTAACATTTTAAGAATTAACAGGATAAAGCTGATTTTTAACTTCAGTGACTGGACTATTAAACTTCCCGTAAGCAATGTGGCGATATTTCTAATACAAGCTGGACGAGGCGACGCAAAATATTGCTCGACCTGTTATCCAACTGCACTATTAGCAAGATATTTGCTTCCGAGAAAAACGCGTGGATCATGTGGTGCCCCATGCAGTTGAAAAGTGTATCACTCTGATGGTTAGTGTCCAGTTTAACCAGATTATCAATTTTCATAAATTTTAATTAGAATGATCGGAGATAGAATAATTTTCTGCCATTCGCTTCCATAGGATCTAATTTCCAAACGCTTAATTTTCATGGATCACATTATTTTCGGATAAATGGCTAAATACATATTAAGATTAGCAACATCAATGGCTATAGTAAAATAAACGACGATACAGACGGTTGAACTTAGTGGACATGGATGAAGCGACCGATTTCGGTTTGCAAATTACAAAAAGACGTTTGTGTCAAATGATAGTCTCGTGGTAAACCGAATCTCCCGTGCGATCTTGTTTGCTCTGTAACATTACGAAAACAGGTTCGCGAACGGCAGCTTAAGGGTGACACCGTTCGTCTTCTTCGATTTCTCGCATTGAAAAGTGAACTTTAGCAAACTGGTTTACAATAGGGTGGTTTCCTATTATTTTTAATTGCCTAAATCGAAAGATTATTACTCCTGGAGTACGCAATTCACGCTTTAATATTTTTAAATGATGACATCTGTTTTTCGCGATTAAATTAAAAGTGAAAATTTTCAAGCGCGCGAATACACGGCGGCTAACAATATGTATGAATGCTGGGAAAACCCCGCGTGACGTCGTTCTGGTTCCCGCTGTCTCAAGTGAGGTGACCTTGGGGCGAGGCTTGAGCGCTGATACGACGCAGAATGCTAGCAGGTAGCAGAGTACCCTGCTAGCATGTAGCGCTTGGCTTAAAAAGGATCATCAATACCTTATCGAACGAAGGATACTTTCCGACCATAGGCAGTTTTTATTGATGATTATTAAGAGACGTTTCCATGAGCTCTGTGCCTCATGCATGCATTGGTAATCTCAGACGATGTAAAAAAAACTCCCGAGTACTCGTATAGCATCTGGGCCCCTATGATGCCACGTGGAGTGGCATGGCATAGGGTGGTTTCCTATTATTTTTTTACTGCCCAAATCGAAAGATTATCACTCCTGGAGTACGTATCCCACGCTTTTAGATTTTTTTAAATGACGATATCTATTTTTCGCGATTAAATGAAAAGTGAAAATTTTCAAGCGCGCTAAAACGCGACGCGTAAGTATGAATGCCGGGAAATCTCTCCGTGTGACGTATTTCTGGTTCCCGCTGCCACCCTGTTAGGTGACCTTGAGGCGAGTTGAGCGCTGATACGACGCAGGCTGCTAGCGGGTAGCTGAGTACCCTGCTGGCAGGTAGCGCTTGGCTTAAATAAGGATTATTAATACCTTATCAAATGAAGAAAACTTTCCGACCTAGCCAGTTTTAATAAATGATTATTAAGACATGTTTCCCTGAGCTCTGCTCCTCATGCATGCATTGGTAACCTCAGACGAGTATAACTCCTGTCTTCTCGTATAGAAACTAGGTCCCTGTGACGTCACGTGGAGTAGCGTCGCATGGGCGCCAATCTGGCCCTTTTCAAATGAGGATAAAAATAGACCATTGCCATTCGTCAAAACCGGTATTTCTAAAACGAAATAATTTGTATATTATGAATACAGTGATGGTGGGTAACCAATCGCAATCAATGCCTTTCTTTTTCTTTGTTGAAGGAAACTACCCTATTCTGTTTTAAAATCCTCCTTGCTTCCCCCGATGGTAGGTCTATCTCTTGGGGAAGATTCACACTATGTGCCTGCCTAATTCCGACTTAAATCACGTGCTCTGATATCCCCCACCTCCTTGACCCAACCACTCTCCTTGTGGGTAATTTTGTCGTAAATTTATCATTCGCATAATTTTTTTGAATGATTGCCAATCCAATGCAAAAAGACTTCAAATAAATAAACAAATCGTCTGAGTCGAATTGATTTTAAATATAATTACATACTTTACATAATAAACAAACAAGTCGAACGTCCTGCAACGGGCAGAGAATATGGAAAGCGGAAAGTATTACGGAAATTTTAATTTCCTCTCTCTTGGTTTCATTCCGCAATTCATTTGATGGAATGAATACATTGAAAACAAACGTGTGTCATTTGTTCCGTCAGTGGGCAACGCCATATGCCTCATTCACATTACCATAAACACATTACGATTGTCCGAGCGATCGTCCCAACGATAGTTGGCCGAACTAGCCGTGTGAATGCATGTCCTGACAATAGTTCACGTAGCTCCAAACGTTGCCATTTCACGATGGTGGGTACTGGGAGACCGGAAACGGAAGCGACAAGAGAATGACGAAAAGCTCGTGAAGCTCTATTTTTTTCATGGATTTGTCGGAGGAAGGAAGAAAAATTATTCGGTAAATACACGTTGAACACAGTAATATCTTGGCGGTACAGTAATATCTTGTCCCAGCATACCTCAACAGCTTTGCTAACCGTCATTTTCCCGTTCACTTAAGATGTCAGCACTAGAGGGCAGCACATGTTTTAACCATCGTCGTGTGAATGCACGATAGTTCCGACAATCGCTGGAACAATCGTAATGTGAATGAGGCATTAGTTATGACCCGTTTACACTACGATCGTATCGACGTTGATCGCAACTACGGCGCGTTTACACGTCTAAAAGTTACCATCGTAACTCATGCCCCGTTTACACTACGAACGTACCGACGTTGATCGCGACTACTGCACGTTTACACGTCTAAAAGTTACCATCGTAACTCAGTGCTGCCCTCGTTGGAGAATTGTGTCAGATAACAACTGACGACTTGACTGCGTGAGAAAATTGAAATCATGGAAATCTAAGAAGCAAGGGAATATTAATGTTTTCATGTGCTATAGCTAAAGGTAGACCGAACTGTTGGTAAAGTTTTAAAGGATATAGGATTCATTATGGGAATTGGTCCAAATTATAACAATATTCATGCGGTAAAGACAGTAGATAAGTCGCTTTGCTACGTTCCAAATTGGAATATATAGTTAACTGGTCAGTTTATTATAATATCGATCCGGCTTGAACGTGTCCAAAATAAATTTCTCAAATTAAATAATTACGATTTAGGAATCTCACTGTCTGATTAAAACACTTCATATATTCTTTCCCTAGTCAATTCGAAAACTCTTGCACGACATTGGATCCTCCAACAAAGGCCCATTCCTCTACAAAATTATCAATTAATATTTAGATCGTTCCTATCTCCTTTATTAGTAAATTTTAATGGATCCCGTCAAAACTATACAAATCCTACCTGTTTTTAATTACCATAGAGCAAATTATGTCTTCAACTCCCAGCTATCCAGAATGATGAAGTAAAACTAAAACTAGTCATAACAGTCCGTGAAGCCTTAAAGAATCTATATTCTTCGAGAGAATATGTCAAAATATTCAAGAATATTCACGCATTAAAGACAGTACACATTGCTCTTATTATTTAACTAAAAAAGGCTAAGATTTCGGCTTAATTCGGCACAAGTATTGATTTCTCCATGTCTTCGTCTAAATGTTATAGATATTTGTGGCGAATTTTATCGTGAAACCCTGTATACAACGATTTTAATTGGTTAATATTTTGAGTATGTTTGTTATTTTCCATAATCTGTGAAGTATAATGCGAGGATACATCGTTATGGGTTAACCTGTAAATAAAGAAATACATAAAACTGGTATAGTATAGAATATCCGATATCATTTGCTAAATAGAACAGCAGAAAAAACTTTCCCCTAACGTCCTTCCATTACCTGCTCAATAATGTCTTCAATCGTTGCCATATATCTTAGTTATATTAGAGTTATTTATGAAATATCAATTATTGTATCAAGATTGCAACGGCGCGAAAGAATCGTATATGCATCTATCTTCATTTCCTAACTCTTTTTTCTTGGCACACTAGCGCTAACCATCGTAAGTTCGGCAGTGTTAGGTACTAAGGTCTACGATGATGACTCTGCGCGTTTACACGACGTTTTGAGGTTACGCGCGTACGGATCAACGTCGCTACGATCGTTGTGTAAACGGGGCTTTATCATTTCACAATCGAAGCGAGCATCATTATTCATGAGTGAGCTTTTCGCCCTCTGTATGCAAGAGTAGTTAGTTCGATACCAGAAGTTTTTTTGGACGATTCCCTCCTCGTTGGAGCCCGTGCGCCTCTAATTGTAAGTTCAAAGGAGAGGAGGGAAAGATATCGGAAGGAAATGAGGTAAGAAGGATGACGGAGAAAGGGGCGAAGAGGAAGGGGTGGGAGGTGTGGCGAGAATGGAGGGGAAGGAGGGGAGGGTGAGGCATCACAGGGAGTGTGTTTGTATGCGTGTAAGGGTTTCCCCTCCCCCCACACTTCCCCTCCGTCGTAGCTCCCCCCCCCCCCGTGTCACAAGAAGAGAGCTCGCTCCCTTTCCATTAGATTCCGTTTCCCCAGCTGCCGGCCGGCTGTTGGCTTCAACAGCGGGTGAAACGACTTCGCAGAGTCATCGAGGGCCTAACCAACAGGCGGGCGCCGACCAGAGAAAGAGGGGGAAGCGGAGGGGGTCATCCTGCATCCCTCTTATCTCGGCTAAAGGGGAGGGGGTGGATATATCGCTCAGGGGCATTTATAAAGTCCGTTTTACACGGTACACGGATATAATCTTGAGGTTTCAGGCGAGATGGAGGGGAAACGGTACGTAATAAAGAAGCAGGAGCAATTCTCACAATTTTATAAAATTATGGAAATTGTTCCTGCTTCTTCATTGCGGTACACGTACTTGCACAATCTGGTGTACGTGCGAAGGCACAATGAACATTGCGTCGTGTAAAACGGTGAATTGCTATAACACATGCGAGAATACGTGGATGCGAGACGGCAAAATAGCCCGTTCCAATTTCGTTCATGCATTCGCGCAATTCCACGCCATTTTAGAAATTAATGCAGCTCTAACCTGTGCAATTCCGTGCCCCGCGTAAAACGACCTTAATAGGGGGTGAGGAGTACCGCCCCCTTTCATCGAAATGGGGAAAATAAATGAAAAATTACGTGCCCTAACCAGAATTATATTTTACTTTTTTACTTATATACATCGCTCCTAAAATAGAACTACGGGGCCTATACTTCAGGAGGCTACGACAAATAACAACGTACGATCATAATCATCCATTATGGCATGAAATTTATCAATATTTAGACAATCTGCATCGGGGCCGGTAAATTATTGAGGATGGTAAAAAAAATTAATTTAATACTGTCTGTTTTTTTCCGGCGAACAATGACAATGAAGATATCTCGGGATTTATTCGGCGTAGGATTTTCCATAATATGCCCTTTCCACTTGGAAGGAAGGAGATACTGAATATCTTATAAAACGTCGTCGTAAATCGTATAAAACCCGAGAAATCTCCGCTGCCAACATTTGTCAATAGGGTAGTTTCCGTCAATAAAGAAAACGAAAGGCATTGATTGCGATTGGTTACCCAACATTAGTGTATTCATAAAATACAATTGATTCGGTTTTAGAAATCCCAGTTTAGACGAATGTTAACGCTCAATTTTAACCTCATTTGAAAAAGGCCAGATTGGCGCCCATGCGATGCCGCTCCACGTTACGTCACATGGACCTAGTTTCCATGCGAGTAGATAGGAGTTTTACATCGTCTGAGATTACTAATGCATGCATGAGGCACAGAGCTCATGGAAATTTCTCTTAATAATCACCTATTAAAATTACTTAGGGTCGGAAAGTTTCCTTCGTTTGATAGGGTATTAATAATCCTTATTTAAGCCAGGCGCTACCTGCTAGTAGGGTCCTCTACGCTACCGACATGCTCGGCAGCAAGCAGCCTGCATCGTAGTAGCGTTCGTAGCCTCGCACCCAGGTGGCCTCACACAGTTGTAGCCAGATGTCACACAGGCTTTTCCCAGCATTCATACTTAGCCGTCGCGTTTTCGCTTTTCATTTAGTCGCGAAAAATAACTATGGTAATCTAAAAGCGTGAAATAGGTACTCCAGGAGTAATAAAATATGATACCACACTATTGAATTATGCGAAAGAGCATGTCCGCAACACACCCAGTTATATACATATGTTATCATTCGCTCATATTTTAAATATGAAATATCATGGGGAGTATCCATTTGAAATGAGTTAATCTAACCTTTCACTGATCATGACCCGCCTATCATTATCGATACTTCATCTTACGCTGCAAATAAGCAGGGAACGCGAGAGAGACTAAACGAGAGAAGCCCGAATGACTTAAATCGCCTCATAGCATTTGACGATTATCTTCCAAGTATTCTGCTAGGTGACATCGCGTGTAGTCACCGTGGCTTTTCTCAAAATTGTGTTGCCATAGATAGCTTCCTCAGGGACTATAATATAATAGAAGGGAGAGGGCCCAGACATAATGAGGGTCACCGATATTCCACTAATATCGCTTCTACTAAATCGTAAAAATGTTGCATGTATTAGCAAATTATACTTTTATATTCATGCAAAGGAAAACTTTGCCAACTTCTCATGAAGTAAAACTGCATATGAGGATGGAACATGCAAGACATGCTGTTAGAGATACTAGGAAATTCAAAAACATGTATTAAAGAGTAAGCTACGAGCACACTACAAGTTAATTAACCTGTAAGACTTAACGCTGCCGTTACAGTATCTTATCGATCGTGGAAAAAGCGATATTCTGAATCTGTCTGTTCTACCGTCTCTCTCTCTCTCTCTCTCTCTAATTTTATTTATATGATCTGATCTACCTTAACATGCTGGCGTTCGTAAGATATGACTAACTTCGTCGGAAAATAAACTACTCTGGGATTTACATAATAGGTTTAGTCTAGTTTTCAGTCCGCGGTCTAACAGAGTTGATCCCATCCGAGTTGATCGAAGTGGTCAGAAACACAAACCAGACAATCGTGACGATTTTTAACGTACCTGGCAGCTCTTCTTCGCATGCGTTCTAACTATGTGTTTACACCTATTTCATGAGGATCCCAAACACTGGCAGCGTATTCTAAATGGGGTCTAACAAGGGAGAAGTAGCTACTTTCTCTCACTTTATCGTTGCACTTTCCTAGTGTTCTTTTTAAAATCCCAATTTACGATTTGCTTGACCTGTTATATTCCCGATTATGTTCATTCCACGTTCGATCATTATTGAGTCTAATCTCTAGATATTTCACGGATTCTGAAGTCTCTAATTAGGTACCCTGACGGAAATAGCTCTGTTGCGGGGAGTTATTCTTTTCCAGACATTCACTGCAGCATATTCATTACATTATTAATTCATATCGCAGCACATTCAACAGCAAACGCATTGTTTCAAATTTAACTCCAATTGCCATGCATGCACCGTGCTTGGATTGCAGTATGGTCGTTTGTTAGTTCTTCCCTATCTTTACTGCAATTGATTTCCCTGAAAACTAAAGCGTTTTCTACAAATAATAGAGGTTTACTCTTTCCTATTTCTCCAATATCGGTGATATAGAGAAGGAATAGGAGTGGGCCTATGAAACTACCCTGAGGGACGCCAGTAGTGACTCTAACCTCGTTGGAGACTGCGCCGTCTAATACTACTTTTGGCATGTTGTTGTCTTTTTACACCAAAAGTGCCAAAAATTATAATTATACATGCAGAAGTATCATAGAAAAATAGGTCATTCATGATAATAAGACTTACCAGTACTCATCAGCGACAGACCATCCACCTCTCTGCTAAGTATAACCGAACAGCCGCGAGACTCGAACTTCACCATAACACGAGAATGAGGACTATTGGAAAAAACCTGAAGTGACGCACTGCTTCTTACTTCCAGCCGTGAGAGGTAATGGAGGTTGGGGAAATGCAAAGAAATGTAGGGGGCTCCGCGAGGCACGCATAAGTCAGAGTCAAATATGTTGGCTTGATCTCGATTCCGAGTGCATCGGACTGGAGCGGTTCACTTTTCGGAGAGGAAGGGAGGGAGTTGGTGTTATTGGGGAGGTAATGAAAGGCGAAGTCAAGTAAAGGAACTCGGGTCGCAACACCAAAATGCCCTACATTCCTCTCGTGACGTCAAATACTTACGTATCTTTGATAAATGTAAAGTAGGAGGAAGGGGAACAGCCAGAGGTAAGTTCTTGGGTGCTCATCTCAGTTGTATCTTTCTACAGCTATATTCAGGGTAATTGAAGTGGTAATAATGCTCTATGAAAACCCATTTAAATAATTTAGTCCATGAAATCCTTGCATCGTGTCACACGCTAAATTGGGGCTCACTGATATCGCAGCAATAGAATCTAATAATGAATCATATTTTATCAAGGAAAAATGAATTTAATCACTATTTGTCAGCTAGGATAGAGAAAATGATTGTAAAACATGTTTAGCATTGAATATTTTTAATCGGTTAATTTCAAAGACTCTTTCACACTCATATTGAAAAAAAACTTGCAATTTTCCCCAAGTTTTTAATTCAACAGGGAAATAATTGTACTCCAACGCGCTTGGATCCTCGGATTTTATATTTCTTATTCTCCATGAGGGTACTAGTAAAATTTGAATGAAATTCCTTAAAGCGTAAAAGATGAGTTGTAATTTTGAACACTTACGTCTTGACCTATCGTAATATGTAGCGTGCAAAAGTTTACTCCAATGTGTGCTGACACTGACCAACTTAATGCTAATAGTTTTTATTTAGCTTGAATTTTATCACATAAATGTGATCAAATTGAAATACACTCATCATAAAACAAAATTTAATTTTCGGTGTCATTAGTAATGATGAAATCACAGTTTTATAGCCCCCGTAAGGGATTTGAAACTCCAAGACATTCTCTTACTGCGACCTTGACTTGTTGTCTTATGCACATAGTCGAATATTTTGGACAGAAGTCATATTTTTATTTTTATGGCTGAAACGTGAGAATATTCTTTGTCTAAGGACTTATTTCTCTTTACTGGATAGATTGAAAAACATATCACAACTACCGTATCAGCACGAATCTAAGAAAAACATAATTTTTTAGACGACCCTCCTTTTTTGGAACACCACTCGGGAAAAGACTTAATTTTGAAAAAAAATCCCGTATATATATAGTCCCCTTTGTCTTTAAAGGTAACTTTAACTGAGCCCCGCAACAACTTTATGGTACTTCACCCTTTTTTTGGATATTTGACGGCAAAACATTGGTATATGTACTTAATTTAGATTATGCAACCTGAAGTTCAGAATTTCGCAACCGATTGTAAGGCAACACCGCCTGAAAATCACCGCTAAGTTATAAATTACGGCGTGGTGGAGGTATTATTCGATATCCTGTCATTTTATCCAGAAGATTAATTAAGATCTTCTGATTGCTTATTGGAAGCCCGAGTCTATTTCTGCCATGTTCAGTGTTAAATCCACCCATTTCAGAGAATGCTTGCAAGAATTCGAATCGCGGGTATTGCGACGATTCTTTTGTGTCGATAAAATAAAAATTTCACCTCGATAAGTATAGGAATCCCTACTTTTGAAACCACTCCGATACACTCTAATTGTGAAATAAACACTGACAGTCGTGTTCAAAGCGTCATTTCCATTTCATAACTTATCTTATTTCCTAGTTTCGTCTTATTTCACAACACGTGACACTGAAGAACACAACATTAGAAATTTATGAATTCATAATTTTAGGTTTGTTTTCACTCCGAAACTTTAGGCGACGATTCGAACTTTGATTGCTAAATGGATCAGCTGCTGTCTAACGCGATATTTGTCTATTAATTACGTGATAACGACTTCTCCACGGGTCCTTATTTGTTCAACAG
The DNA here is from genome assembly GCF_921293095.1 of Ischnura elegans. Lineage (NCBI taxonomy): Eukaryota > Metazoa > Arthropoda > Insecta > Odonata > Coenagrionidae > Ischnura > Ischnura elegans. The sequence goes on along the minus strand of NC_060253.1, from coordinate 108,170,216 downwards.
CAGAATAATTAAGGGTAAGCGTTAAATTACAGTAAAAGGTGCTAATTAAAAAGATGCGTGCAAAAAAATGAACTGTTCACGCAAGTTTCTAACCTCATAAAAACATCGCGAGAATAAGACGACAGATTGCGACGTGTGCTTTTATAAAATATTTCGTCATCGAGAAAATTCATGTCAATATCTAACTCATGATCAATCGAAGTTATGGAATTAAGTTTTCCAATTCATATTAAAGAAATTGCTATGTAGCCACAATATTTAACGCGTAGACAATAAAAATTGGGGTGCTTTTCTGAGCCAAAGCTAGGGTGACTCGCGGACATGACGGAAATTCACCCGACGTCTGATCGGAAATAGAAAATTCAGCTATCAGAGTGTATTTTACAATAGAGAAGTATGTGTACAGAGTTTGATAGTGTTACTTGGTAATCATGGATTACGAATAGACGATATATTGAGACGATTAGTGCGCAGGCATCTTTTTCTTATTGAATATGATAAACAACTGCCAAATTACGTAGAAGAAAAACATTTAAAAATATACACCCAATTGGGCAAGAGAATATAAACCTGTCCATTTTCATTCCAAAAGGCCGTTTTACATGGGGCACGCACTTGCACAATCTGACGTGTGTACGAAGGTGCAGTCAAAATTGCGTCGTGTAAAGCGGTGAATTGCGAGAACACATGCGAGAATGCGTGGACGTGAGATGGCAAAATAGCCCCTGTTCTAATTTCGTTCATGCATTCGTGCAATTTTAGAAATCAAGGCAGTTCTAACCTGCGCAATTCCATGCCCCGTGTAAAACGGCCTAAATAGTATCGGAATCGAGGTGATCAGATGAGAGGCGGCCCCTGGACCGAAGCAACCATCCATACTCCAGTGTACACCAACGCGTTGCCACGGACATCATTCTTCATGCTATGTTCGCTATATACCCCATTTTAGATTCATGTAATAAAATCATGTTTATATTGCATTAATTATACGAAAAAACTCACGGTCGCCCGTCAAATAATGAAATTCTTACAGAAGTCCATCGCTGTAATGGGAGGAAAACTTACCTAGCATTCAACCAATGGGTCACAGAACTGGAAACTAGAAAGGCTAAATTATCCCGCGATAAATTTTCCCAGGCGTTAATTCGGAAATGTCTACTACAAAATTTTGTAAGCTGCAAGAGCTCGGTATTTGATTTCATCCCCTGATAATTGGATGGAAACACCGTTGTTCACAGAAGAATGAGCAATAATCAAATCATGCAATTGCGAGGGGACCGTGCTGTTTCTGTTAATTGCTTGGCGCCGAAATAATTGAGTGCAGCAAGCCGAGTTGAACGCCATTGAAACGGAAAGGGCTTGTTTCCTCTGAATCGGTTGAGAAGAGGATCACGCTCATTGGTCACAGAACTAAGCGGAGGAGAGCGTCACTTTGCCCATAGCGATAACTTTGACCCGACAGCTATACAGAAGGCACTATGGTGGCTTCAGGCCTTCACCAAGTGGGAAATACTTAATTGAAATTAAAAGGGGTTATAATTATGGAGAGAATAAAAGTATTCTTCATTCTAAATAGTTGAGTTGTTTCAGGCGTGACAGCGTGAAATTTACTAATCCTTTGGCGGTGAATTCTTCTCGGGTTTCCATCCGGGTGAGCTCCATCTCCATCGCTGCCAACGTTTCGATAGAATCCTTTTCTATCGTCATCAGGGCCGATGACGATAGAAAAGAATTCTATCGAAACGTTGGCAGCGATGGAGATGGAGCTCACCCGGATGGAAACCCGAGAAGAATTCACCGCCATCATACGCCGGGAAAAAGTGAAATCTTACATTACTAATCCTTTGATAGGCTTTGAAGGTCACCTTTGGTAGCAAAATGTATTTCACACGTCATGTCTTGAACATTAGCATGACTGCATATAAATAATTGGACTTATATATCGCACACACCGCATGCCAAAATATTTTGAACCTGATATGGTACTTAAAACATAGTATTACTGTTGTGCAAGAACTAAGTTGGAATATTGACCGGTTGTATGGAATCCATACTTACAGAAATATAATTTAATGTTTGAGCACGTACTACAAAAGATTGTTAAGATATACTCACCATGCAACCGCCCAAGATGTAAATTACGCCCGTGACGCTATCCTTTCCTCCCTCAGGATATCTAACATAAAATGCCGCCGTGTCTTATCTGATCTCATGTTTCTGCATTGAATCTTTAGCGGTTCTCTACGGACAAACGAAATTCTCCCTCTTTTCCGTTTTCGTATTCCTCCTCGCCCCTTACGAAATGACTCCCTGCTTTACATTCCGCGATTCCGTCTCTCAACGCTCTCTGTTCAACCGAATCCCCTCCTTGTTTAAATCCATAGCTTCAAAAATCCCTTCCCTGGACCTGCTTTCCTCTGCTGCTAGTTACAAAGCCACCTTAAAATGCCATCTGAATAATTCACCATTGTCTAATCAATAGTGCCCCTTCTTATGTTTAAAATATTTGTTTTCTGTTAGTTTTTATTTATTGTACTATTGTTTGTTATCTTTTAGGTATTATTTATTTAAGGAACAGCCAATGTAAAGGCCTTTGTGCCGTTTTTGGCGATGAAATAAATAAATAAAATAAATAAATAAATAATTGCTGATTCATGTTCCGCTCCACCTCCCCACCACTCATCAACAGATCTTCCTATTCTCCTTTCTGCACCTCTTCCAATGCTGTCTACCGACTGTCTTGTGATTTTTGCCCCGCATATTAAATTGGAGAATGAACCACGCCAGTATCCACCCGATTGAATAACCACCGCCCCTCCACCGAGTCCTTTTCATTCGTTGAGCCTCTTCCCCGACACACAACCAACAACAATAGCACTTCCGCAGTGCTTTTCCCTACTCTCCGAAAATGCCACCAGCATTGAGGAAAGAACTCGCGAAGTGGCACGTAAATGGGTGGAACAAGCATTGTGTAAATGCACCCAGGGGCTGAACATCGGTCTCTAACTAAGCCACACCAGCCAATCCTGCCCCTCACCTCCGCCCACCCTTACAAACTCTTCCCCCCCCCCCCAACCTTGATGAAGACTGCGAAGTGAGAAGACGGCAGCAGTCCATTCTCTCTCATTAAGAATAGTGGGTCATCCCACGGAAACGTCTGAAAAAAAAATTGTCCCTTTTTCTGTGTTTCTAAGCTTTAAAATCCGGTTATTATTTACTGAATAGTCAGCGCTCGAAGCCTTCCTCGATATTGTATAATGTATGTTTATTTATATATTCAGCGATGTTGCTATTTGAAGTTATCAAGACAAAAAATTAGTTAATTTGCGCAGTTAAAAAAACTAAAACTATGACAATGCACTATCTTCAAGTGCCTAACAATGGTGCCTACCACAAGACATAACGAGAACCTTCATTGACTATACACGCATATCGCCCCGTAAAATGTGAATCATCTGTTGCCACTTTTTACCTGAAGATGATTAGCTGAGTGGTATTGAAGATGTCTCCATGTTCCTGGGCTTCACCGCGTGGATTTTTCTTTATGACGACAGTTTCTCCGGTATTCCAACCGGAGTCTTCAGGTCGGTGAATAGTGAATAGTGGTATTGAAACCTGAAGGGGAATAAAGGTCTTATTTAAATACTGGTAAACAGAAAAAAATTGCATCTCTATTTCGATAAATTGAACACGGTATAATAAGCATAAATAAAGGTAAGATAATACTGGATTATGACTTCCTAACAACCCCAATGTGATTGAATAGCTAAAACAAAAACAGTTGCAGGCTTAATGTAAACAAGAATTAACAGTTATAAATCCATACTGACTTTGACGGAACTGCGCAAGATGTAGAGAAACGTCATCAAAAAAATGCTGTCAGGAGGATAGCATAATGTGGTCTAAACATCCGACACGCTCAATAAATTGCTGGACATTAATGGAAATAGACATCCTCTCTACCAGCACCCTTCTATGAACACCCTTTTTTTCGAATCAAATCCCTTTAGCCTACCACTGAACATAAGATAAATTGCTGACACTAGTGCGGTTGCCATAAGCATTATAATGCAGAAAAGTTAACTCAGATAAAATTACAGCAGATAAGTATCAACTTTTTAAAACTGAAACTACGGCCCGTTAAAAAAACATGGTTTTATCAATTGCCAAGATATCACTATAAAAATATTTTTCCCGATAAATTTGTCAACCATTCTCGTCGACAGGGATCTTATAATGACAAGGAGAAGCTGATGGAAGAGAACTGTTTGCCTCCGGATGGAAAATATCTCGACGGACGGGCAAGCTTCCTAGTGCTCTCCACCTGGGGCTAAAAACGGAAGCGCTGTCGGCCCTCTGAAATCATGGTAATAGAGTTTCAACTCGATCGACAGCAAGCGATGATTGAATTATAATGGCTGACAACGGATTTCCAACAGAGAAATTGAGATGACTGCCGGGAGGCGAATTGGGGGCGAGAGGGTGGGAGGGTTCAGAGGGTTAAACTCGATGAAGGAACTCTTCCATATTTAGCGCAGCGGAGAAGAGAAGGCGAGGGAATCGAGTCAATCGAGAGAACGATTTTCCAGAGCCATGGAGCCTGTCGAGAGTAACAAGTAACGTCTGATTTGGACGGCGCAATCCTTTCTGTACAGAGGATAAAATCTAAATTCTTAGTAAAATGGTGTTTTTTTAAATCGATTTTTCGATTAATCGATTTTAATCAAAACGAAAAGCGCGATTTATCAACAAAAACCTAAATTTAAACCAAAAGGTCGATTAATCGAAAAAAAAACGACGGGTTTCTTGAAAAAAAAAACAGTTTGCACAAATATTTATTTTAATTCATACTACAAACGCTTAAAAAATAACTTGAGCAGTAGAGAAAAATCTACTTTGAATACATGCTTGAATTATTAGCGGTAAAAAATTAAAAAAAAACGCCAATTAAAGTTTTGGGATCATCGACTGAAATCTTGCTGGATCTTCAACTCCATAGTACCCTGCGAGCCACCTCTATGGTGTTTAGGGGATTAAATAATATTTTTAAGAAAGATCAACTGATTGAGATGATTTCTACATGATCAGTGGGCGTGCTTTTCCAATTCCACCGACCTTACAGAAAAGCCTTCTTTCACATGGGTCGGATGATGCTATCAAAGGCCGCTACTGACGCTGCTGAGATCAAACGAAATGGTAGAGATCGGCGTTGAAAAATCGAGTTTGGATCGAAACTCGAAGATCATGGCTCGATTTCGACTCCCCGATCTTTCGCTATTAAAACACGATTTTCGATTTTCATCGAGATCAATTTTTCCATCACTAATTGGAGAATCTCTGTTTGAAAGGCCGACTAGCTGGCGGATCTGGATGTTTCTGGAAATATTGTTTCCAATAGGGTGGTTTCCTATTATTTTTAAAATTGCCTACATCGAAAGATTATTACTTCTGGAGTACGTACTTCACGCTTTTAGATTTTTAAATGACCATATCCATTTTTAGCGATTAAATAAAAAGTGAAAATTATCAAGCGCGCGAAAACGTGACGGCTAAGTAGGAATGATGGGAAAAGTCCGTGTGACGTATTTCTAGCTCCCGCTGCCACCTTGTGAGGTGACCTTGGGGCGAGGCTTGAGCGCTGGTACGACGCAAGCTGCTAGCAGGTAGCTGAGTACCCTGCTAGCAGGTAGCGCTTGGCTTAAATAAGGATTATTATTCCCATATCAAACGAAGGAAACTTTCCGAACTTAGGTCATTTTAATGTGTGATTATTAAGAGATGTTTCCCTGAGCTCTGTGCCTCATGCATGAATTGGTAATCTCAGACGATGTAAAACTCCTTCACGTGGAGTGGCATCGTATGGGCGCCAATCTGGTATTTTTCAAATGAGGTTAAAATTGACCATTGCCACTCGTCGAAACTGAGATTTCTAAAACCAAATAATTTGTATATTATGAATACACTAGTGTTGGGTAACGAATCGCAATCTATGCATTTCGTTTTCTTTGATGGAGGAAACTACCCTATTGTGAGCAAATAACTTTTTTCTTTTAGTATTTTTTTTCTGATTCTCCAAACTCATGCTTCGCATATTGAGGAAGGACAGCACCAGCATGATAAAACAGGATTTTCATGGTGGGCCCAATGGTAGAAGACATCTAGGAAGACCAATATTGCGTTGGAGAGACAAGTGCTGAAGGATTTAAAATGACTTGGAGCGGAAATGGAAATGTCGGAAGGGAGAGAAGAGTGGAGTCGGGGAGGTCGAAAACCATATTGGGTTTGCATGGCCTCACGGTGTGACATTTACACTCCCATGGTTTCATTCAGGGCAAGCTCTACTCTCACCCATTCAAACCAATTTCAGGATTAAATCAAGTAAGAGCGTGATATGAAAAAGTTCCGGACCAACCACAGATTTGTTCAAAATATTTCCACTGGAATCGAACGTAGGCAAAATGATTGTAAGCAAGTGCGAGTGATCGTATCCATGTGAAACGATAACCGACAACGCAAACATAATACACCCGAGAGAGCTAGTTCTACCAGCTAACACGTTATGCAGGCAGGAGAAAAAATGTGTCCTGAAATTTTAACCCCAATAGCGCTAGTAGAAACCGAAATTATTAATGATGTTTCTTTCTCTCTCTCAGAGATCACTTTTTTACAGACTCCCTACCTCCTTCAATGCCATTTCGAGTACTCACCCTTCCCTGGATCTTTCAACGCCCATCAGATCATTCAAGAGGCAGCTTCGAAAAGCCATCTTCTGAATCCCTTTTTTTCTTTTTTTATATCCTTTTTATATTTTTTAAAAGTTTATATTTGTTATAGCTGCAGAGTTTATGTTTTGGATTCAATTTAAAGGCCATTTTGGCTGTGTTTGAATAATTTAATAAATAAATAAATGTTATTTTTAAACTACGGAAACTTTGAGCCAAGCGCTCCGATTGGCCGCGAGTTTGCGCTGTTGCCGGATGCCTTAGATACATCGTGAAATGCGGCAGCAAAAAGCATTCCAAGTCATGAGTTGTACAGAGCATTTGGCAATAGAGCAATCGGAGGGCTTCTCAATTTCTCTGTTGTGCTAAAATGGTGCGTTTTCGATCGAAACATCATTCGTAATTTTATTTACCACTGGCATCAGCAATCCAGGGACAACATTTCGAGACACAATTTTCCTCCGCCCTGTATATACACCAGCAAAGGCTAAAACTAATGTGTCAAGTCTATATGAACTGTACCGTTACTATGGCGATGACAAGAGGGAAGCTCAACAAGAAATTGAAGAGGGTGAAAAAATAGAAAGAAAAGTAAAAAGTTCCCCATTATTTTTTTAAAAATTCCACGCACTTGAAGCGATTCAATAAACTTTTAAAATTTCTGTTCGATTACGTACTGTTTGGATATTCACCCTGGGTTCGGAAGTACCCAGAATTCTCAAAAGAGGGATATTTTAAATGAGAGCAGTCAATAATGAATGGGTTTTAATTCCCATACCAACTGAATTGGAGATGATTAGTTTCAGAGTGGAACGAGCAGGCGGCAAAGATCGATAACTACTCATTTTTTTTATCTTTCCCAGCCGAGATTTCTGGGAAAATAATTGGAAGTCGGGCGAAATCGTCCAAATTACGATATCTAAGGGAGGAGATGCTAACACTGGCTGGCATAAATTTCAGAACTTGAACTTGCGGTTCCACTGGTGTTCTTTCTCGTGAATTCCCTGACTATGAAACCATTGTCTCCCAGCGAACAAAGCACGAAAAAAATAGCAAAAAGAGTCACAAGCTTTATTAAACGGGGACCGGGTTGGTGTGGTGGAAAGGGTGCTAGATTCCCACCCTGTATATCCGGGTTCGAGTGTTAATTTTTCAGAGACTACCCAACCCCTACTCTATTGCTCAGTAAAGTGCTCTGAAAATACAGTACTCAGTCCATCGCATGGGACGTTAAGCCGTGGTCCCTGTGGCATCTTTCGTTAATAGCAGGCTAATGCCGACACCGGGTTTCTCTCCATCAACCCTTCCCTCATGGCGCAGAAGACCTCAGCTGTCGGTCGCCTCCTCCAAATGACATACCATACTACCTAATTAAAAATCGCAGAATCAGAGGATGGATTAGGTATCTTCCTAACACAGTGACTGAATTGGGAGCCACTGAAACTTGAACCTGGGCTTCGGACTACAATATCTTAGTGAATTCAAATAAGAAGGGATTAAAGATTGCGCGGATCATCATACTTCCAAATACCATTTCGGGATGTGAAAAACCGGTTAAATAAGAGAATGGATTCCAATAAATTTAAAAAAAGACTAAAATGATAAGTTAATAGGATTTAGTTTTGGCTCGACGAAAAATTATCATGATAAAAGTTCGGAAACAGTAAAATGAAAGTTAAAACGAAAGTTACATTTATAATTAACACTATTATCTTTCACGAAGAGAGATACCGGCTGTGGAATGACTCCAATGCTCCCTACTTCAAGCAGCAGCAGAACCACACCAGGACATCCCTGCAACATCGGAGGTACAGCCCCGCCAAGGAGGAAGGCCTTCGAGGCCGCTGCAGCCACTAAAAGGACCTTTTGGTCAAATTTTAAATTTGACCGGAAGTGAGCGGAACGGCATCCGGTGGACCAGGGAAGCTGAGCGCCCTCAAGGGCTCAGCCCGCTGTAGCCTGGGTCCAGCGCAGCAGCCGCATCTTCAGCCATTTTGGCCCTCTTAAGGGCCTTTTTTTAAGGGAATTACCCGCAGATTCAGCCGCTCCTGTTGCCGCACCATTGGCCGTCTGCTGGGACAACTTCCTGTCGCCTGCGGCGGGCCTGCCCGCCAGGACAACTCCCCCCCCCCCGTCACCAATAGGGCACCCGTGGGGCCACGGTTGGCCAGGTCTGTTCCTAAATTCGGATCTGGTCACCCTGGTTATCACCCTCGGGGAGGCGCCTTGCACACGGTGACTTCCCAGGTCTTCTCGGTCGCTACCCCAGGCACGAGTTAATTCTCATTGCACGCCTGGGGGACCCGGCCGGGTCCACTTGTTAGGGTGTTAGGCCCCAAAAAGCCCTCCCTGCCCTCCCCAACGAGCCAGCAGGCCGCCATGGCGTCCATGGCGTGCCCTGCCGCCACGGACTTCTCGCCGGCATCACCGGAGGAAGAATCTACGCCAGCGGAGGAGGTCTCCGCTAACGCCTTCGGGGGACATCCCACACTGTATAGCCTTCGCATGGCCGCCAAAGCCTGCCCCAATGAAAACGGCGCCGCAACGCCAAACATATCGACAGCCTCTGTCCCTTATACTGAGGCAGTAGAAATGGAGGACCTGACATCGGCCCCTTTAAGGTCCTCACTGTCCGAGGACGCCCTGGCCTCTGGCAACCGCCAACAAACCATCTCTGAAGCCGTATCGGCCCCCTTAGGGACCGCATCAACACCATCCGGTGCTTTCATCCGTCCTAAAACAAGGAAACGGGCAGCAAACTCTCCCCCGACTGTGCCTACGAAGCAGCCGATCACCACCAAAAATCGGTTCGCACCTATTCAACCCCAGGAGGATGATGACTCCGCACCACTCATAGCAGAGCCCGAGGAAAGACAGCAACCAGCGCCTAAGCGCGTACCCATTAGACGCAGGCCACCACCGATCCTCATATACAGCATTTCTGACTACAAACAGAGTATTGCCCTTATCAAATCCGTGGTAAAAAATGAATTCACCATGGACATACGCAAAGCGTTCACTCGACTTCAAGTTGAAACGCCCGAAGACCATGCCGCTGTCTCTGCTCTCCTGGCAAAGGAGAAAGCAGAATGTAGTTCCTGGGCAACCAAAGAAGACAGGACTATCTCCTTCCTTTTAAGAGGCATAGAAGCCGGCTTCGACCTATCCTTCCTCAAAGAGCTATTTGAAGAGAAAGGAATACCAGTCGTCAACATAAGGACTCTACTCGATAGAAACCGACAAGCTAAGGACCTTCATCAACTGACGGTTAAAACAACACCAGAATGGTCAGCACAAGAGATCGGAGCACTCAAAAAGGTTGGCGCCGTGCACCTTAAATTGACACCATTTAGACATGACAGACCCCAGATGTGCTTCAATTGCAACCGCTTTGGGCATTCGAGCGCGCATTGTTCAGCCGAGCCAAGATGCTGGAAATGCGCCGGCAACCACTATGGCAGCAGATGCGATAGGCCACGAGACCAACCCGCAACTTGCTGTAACTGCCGTGGCGATCATCCAGCGATGTCGCGCAAATGCCCTGTTTACAAAAAGCAACAGGAGCGCCTACGTTTACAACAAGGCCCGCCTAAGGAAATTAAGAAACCGCAGCCACCTCCTCAAGCCTACCAAACAACCAGCCGCCCAAACCCGTGGACTACCGAGAAGCGCAAAACTCTCTTTGCCTCCGAACCAAACCACACTGAAGATTCAGACTTCCCTAGCCTCACCACCAAGACACCACGACACGCCGCATCGGAACCAACTCAACCATCGGCCACCAACACCGATCTAGTACAAATGATGAAACAGCTTTTGGACATATCCATTCAAACCCAACAACAGCTCCAGAACCAGACGAACATTCTCTCAAGAATGCTCGACACCATGGCGGCCAAACGCGTTCCCTAAACGCAGAACACCATCACCACGCCTCATCATCGGGCTTTGGAACGCCAATGGGGGACTTTCCTGGAAGTCGGCAGAACTCCTTGCCTTTCTCAATACAAACGGAGTAGACATCGCTCTACTAACAGAGACAAAATTGCATCCAGAAAAAACCTGGCGCCTACCAGGATTCCAAATATTTCGCAATGATCGCGAAATCAACAACCCAGATCAAAATACTTCTGGCGGCACCGCAATCTTGCTGCGGGACAACCTGCAAGGACACGAAATTCCTCTCTCCGGACTTACTCAACTGGAAGCCACAGCCGTTCATCTCAACACACCGTCCGGCCCGATACAACTATGTAGCGTCTACCATCGCCCAGGAACTACCTTTCCAGAGGAAAACTACGCAGCTCTATTCCATTCATCACTACCAACCATAGCAGGCGGCGACTTCAATGCCAAGCACGGATCATGGCACTCCTCCAACCCAAATGCCAGAGGAGAAAAATTACGGAACTGGCTCAACAGGAAAAACATAAAAGCGCTGGGCCCAGTGAACCCAACGCACTATCATCACACAGGTTCCTCAGATGTATTAGATATCTTCCTACTGCATGGCATCGAGACATCATTATTCTGCAGAAGCATTCCCGCGCTCGAGAGTGACCATCTCCCGGTGCTCTGCTACGCTGGACTTACACCACCACGCCTGCCACCGCCATTGCACCGGAACTTCCGCAAAGCCGACTGGAAGGCCTACAGTCGTCAAATAGCAGAATCCCTTCCAAGGTCAAACCCAAACCTTGACTCTCCTGAAGCTATAGATGCCGCAATAACCCACCTCACAGCCTCCATCCAAACGGCAACAGAAAACACCATTCCGCTGACCAAACACCAAACCCCTGACTACCTAAACCTTCCCAACTCCATCCTGACTCTAATACATCGCAAAAACGCCGTCCGCCGCCAATACCAGAGAAACAGAAACCCAGTCACGAAACAACTTCTGCAGGTAATAAAACGCAGAGTTGCAGCAGAAATCCTAAACTTTAGACGGACCACATGGAGCAACAGACTGGCATCACTGAACATCCACGACAGAAGCATATGGAAGATGGCGCGAACTATAAAACAACCGTTCATAAGAACATCACCACTGCAGACCCCAAATGGTCCAGCTTGCAGCGATGCGGAAAAGGCACAGCATGCAGCTAACCACTTCAAAGAAGCTTTCCAAAACAACCCAGCCACCAACGAAACTGCAACCCTGCAAAACCTATCAACCATCACTCCACATCTCCCTCCAATGGAAGAGAACCCACCAACCATCAAAAGAGAGGATATAATATCCGCCATCAAATTGCTTCCACCACGGAAAAGTCCCGGACCCGATGGTATTCGGAACGAACTCCTGAAAGAACTTCCACTCGGAGCCGGATCATTCCTCACCATAATATTCAACGCCTGCCTTCACCTTGGCTACTTTCCAACCACATGGAAAAAGGCCAAACTAATCTGTCTACCGAAACCTGGCAAACCAACCACCAAAATTGAAAGCTACCGCCCCATATCTCTACTGAATACGCTGGGAAAACTCCTAGAACGGATTATCCTACCGCATCTCATAACATTCATAGCCACTGAAAAGATACTTCCACCCTTCCAGTTTGGGTTCCGGCGTGAACACTCCACGCTTCACGCTCTAACTCACGCTACTGAATTTATCACGAATGCCTTCAACACAAACGCCTGCTGCGCAGCCGCTTTCCTGGACGTGTCAAAGGCCTTCGATAGGGTTTGGCACGATGGCCTTAAATGGAAGCTACAACACCTTCGCTTCCCCGCCTGGCAATTTAAAATCCTCTCCAACTTCCTGGATGGCAGGACATTCCACGTAGCATGGAGAGGAGAAACCTCATCCGAGCAAGACATCGCCGCCGGAGTTCCTCAGGGTTCAGTCCTTGCGCCCCACCTATACGCCCTGTACACAGCGGACTTCCCGAGAGACTTCGATTGGAACACAACTGCAAGTCTCTTCGCGGATGACACTGCGCTCCTATGTCGCTCCTTCACAGCCAAAGGAGCAGCGGCACGACTTCAAAGCGCCATCAACACCACTGCAAACTGGTGCGCAAAATGGCGCATACAGCTTAACCCAGCTAAAACTCAGGCAATCATCTTCCGAAGAAGAAGACGGAAGGCACCGGCTCCTGAAATCCGCCTCCGCAAAAACATCATCTGCTGGTCTGCCTCTGCCACTTACCTAGGTGTTGAATTAGACCAACACCTAGACTACAAAGAACATCACAAGAAACTAATAAAACGCGCCACAGCAGATGCAAGCCGACTTCAACCTCTCCTCACGACAACTGAAATAGCACAAAAAGACCGCCTCCGTCTATACAGGCAAATTATAATACCCCGCCTCCTATATGCATCGCCCATATGGTCAGGAGTTGGACTACGAGGCCCCATACGTCGACTCCAACTACGACTCCGTCGCATTCTGAGGATGATCACCAGGACACCGCGCTGGACCGGAAATGACGTCCTTCACCAACTAACAGACGAGCCACTCCTCGAAGATCGCCTGAAACACGCAGCGAGGAACTTTTTCAATTCAACGGCGACGTGCTCGCTAGAGCACATCGCAACCTTAGCAGCAGACGTTCCTCGATGGTGGGATAGGTACAGACGTCCTATCTCCGCCACAGGACTGACAAAGCATCTCCCAAAGCAGTAAACCTGCCAGCACCGGAACGGTGCATATGATAAGAGATGCAACGACTTAAAGCCCGCAAGGGCGAAAAGCCGACAAAATGTCCAAAGAGGCATTTAAAACGCCACCCCATGCGTCTCTCTCTCACGAAGAGAAGCTTGGCATTTGCCTCCGTACCATCTCTTTTTTGATACGGATACCGCTATCGGTGGGGCAGAAAAGTTGAAGAGAATAACAAATCCTTCCTGGAAGAGATTAAGAAGTCATGGGCTATTTGTACCCCCATAATTACAAATAAGATTTGAGTGGTCTAGTTGTAACAGAAAATGTGATTTTAAGGAGGTTGGTCGATGAACGGAATTCCATGTCATTTTTACTAAAAGAAATTTAAAATATTCTTTTCTAACTGTACTTTATCGACTAACAATCATAAAAAATAGGCTATCCGAGTTTGAAAATCTGTATATTGAATTTTTAAATCCGCATTTTTATCAGAGTTCTTATGGTGGTTCTTGTCTAAACACAGGGAAAATGTTGACGAATGCTGGAATACATATATGTATTTTTTGACAGACACTTATATAACATTCGCCATAGCTCACTACTGCTGATAAAAATAAAACTCTGGCCCGCTACCGGACAAATTTTTCACATGTAGGCAAACAAATGCTAGAATCATGGTCACATTACGTTAGTGACATTAAAAAAGCGCTACCGTTGGCGTAAATAGCTGGGCAAAAGGCTGACTTGGAAATATAAGGATTGCATTATCCACATGAACTGTAGAATGATTCGGCTCTTTTATCGCATTAAATGTTTTACATGTTGAACAAACTTTTTCTTAATAATATGAGCGGAAACCATTTGTATTGAATTGCGCAGTCACGACTCTACCCCCTATAGATGAAAAATTTCAGTCATCGAAGCTAATTGTGAAATGGGTATTTATATATGAAATAGTTTTTTAAATATATATAATGGGTATTCATATAGGAAATGGGATTTTATAATGAGTATTGGAATAGGGTACTGCATTCAAAACATGGAAAATGTTACTAAAAAATTATATGTATATTAGAATGATGTCACGCGCAGGGATTGCGACTTAAAAAAAACATTGGGGGGGCCCAAACCAGGGATCTTGCCCACGGAAATTTTATAATTGGTGAATTTTAAGTTTTTCAAACATTTTAGATGAGTCATATGATCAACATTAGAACCCTGATAACTTGAATCTCGATATATGGACACTCTGGGGAAAATCGACAAGCCTGACACATTTTTTCCTCACACATAACGAATTTTCGAGGGGGCTCAGGCCCCCTCAGGTCCCATGGAGTCGGCGACACTGGTCACGTGCTGAGAAGTTATTAGCGGTGAATTACAGATTTATGAATTCCAGAACGAAGCCCTAATGACTTAACAGTGAACATCAGATCCCTTTACTTTTATGCAATTGAATATTTTGTATTTTTTTGCGTAAATGAAGACATACTGTTATTATCATACGATTATTATGGAGAAGTTTGTATGTAGTCCCGTTGTCGCTGATAGGGAATGGCGAGAAACGTGGGGGGAAGATATTGTTGGGGAAGGGGGCCCTTTTATATAATTCACCGGTTAGCTCAATCGGCGATTTTCGGCATCACCCCCATCACATGGAACCAACCCCCCGATGCGTTCGCCAACCCCTCAGGCCTCTGATCTATCTCCCCTAGTCTATGAGATGCAAACCCCCCCCCCCCGATATCCTTTCGCCCGACACAAATCGATTCCCTTCCCACCCACCCCCATTTGGGGTCGCACTGCAAACACCCTGACCCTTCACATCCCGTACCCTTAAGGGGACGCATCACACTCGCCCCACCTGTCTCCTCTTTCCGACTTGTTTCTTGTGTGGAACTAAATGCTATCAAGTCCAAAATATCATGGTATTTACTGTATAAAATTTACAACATTTTCATTATCGAATAAGTAGACTTTTTTTCCTACGTCTCGCCAAACTGTGTCATAGTCATGACTAGAGGTGTGTGAAAATCGCAAATGCGATGAATGCGAAATAGATGCGATGTGCGCAAATAAATGCGACATAGATGCGATGACTGGACTTTTATGATATTTTTACGCAAATTTGCCTTTTCGACGGCGAAATTCGTACATTTTGTGCCGAGCGCAGTTTAAATGCTCCGCCGACACTCACCACTTAAAGCATGTGAGCGCGTGTCTTATTCCTTAATTTATTATTGTTCTACAACATAATTAATTAAAATATTCTGTATTTTGTCATATAACTGTGGTTCACCACATTTTAACGTCATCTACCTCATTATGAAAATAAAAAAATAGACGCTACAAAATGCTATAAACTGTTATTGAAAGTGCGATAAAAGAAAAACGAAAGTGCGATTTTCACGTATCTCAAGTCATGATTAATAACAGCATTATCATGATTACTATGTCAAAGAGCGGCGAAGCGCGTTGTGCGAGTCTGAAATAAAGTCTGAGGAAGTTACAAAGTACATATGATCAATCATGAATATATTCAATATTTCCACCGTGTTACTTAAAAAGTGATCAATTTTACATCCATAATTTTCCTGCTAATCCAACATAAAAACCTTACCTGTATGCTTACATGAATTGTCATGAGAAAATTCCCTTGTACAGGGAACAAAACCACGGACCTTTGGCTTGCCGGACTGGTGGGACGGTTGCCATGGAAATCAAGGAACCTGGATAGCTTGGTGGTCTGCAAAGGGGTCGATTCCCGGTCCAGGAAAATTTTTCTCATGATGATTAATTCTCATAAATTTCACCACAGTTCACGAGGAAGGCTCGAAATATTACCCGTCACGAGTATGTTCGCGAGGGAACATTTTCACATTAGCAACTCCATGAAATGATCATTAGGGTACAATTTAAGCGCCATCAGATTTTAAAAATGATGACGTCGCTGTATAAGTTTCGAACAAGACATTAGCCGGGAAAAAAGACGAAGTGAAATCGACACGTAGAAAAAGACAAAGTATACGTGGGGAGTGATGCGGAGCTCTTGAGTGTCTAAAAACAATAGAAACGACTGGTCCCATGAATATTAATTTGAAAAAAGAATAAAATCTGCAATTATGAATATGTGAGGCGAGTTAGAATGGGAATGTTTACAGGAGCGTAGAGCAAGGTATTGGCCAAATTTACTTACGAGACGACGAGAAAACTATCCGTCGTACTATCATAGACGTGATCGTGAGAATAAAATAGAAAGCTACAAAAGACTATGAAGACTGTAAAGTGGAGAGATTTATAATGTTATTGTTTATTCGTACTATTTTGGATGACAACGATGTCTCGATTGGTAAACTTAACGGCGTCACTCGCTCGGACATACATATTTTAATGTTTCCATTTTTCTAACCTTGCGCGGATTTACTAAAGGAATTTCTAACTATTGGCAAATAGTTCAACAGATTCAGGCTTCAATTGGTGGGAGTGAGACATACTTAAATAAATAAAAGATCGTAGCACTTTTCCACAAGATTGTGGGAATCTGCTACGATCTTTTATTTATTTAAGTATTGGCAAATTTTTCCTTTTCATGAATTTTATATTATGCACTTATATTTTGATGTTATGAGTCATATTTTTATAGCCGTGAGGCATGTTGCATGTGAGGCATGTGAGTATAGCATGCTGCATGCTGGTGACTGGTCACCCCATGCCGAACACCATAGAGGTGACTCGCAGGGTATTAGGTATAGTTTCAAGTGCTATAAAATCTGGTTATGACACGGATGTAGGGGTACGGTGTTTATAGCAGCTCTATCGGCAACCCACGTAAATACGGGGAAATTCTTGAGAAACAAAGAAAATAAAACCTTAAAACTTAATTTAAACTTAAATTTATTTGATTTTAGGAAACATGGTGGTGTGCTCACTTGAATTAGCTCCGTTTCGACGCTAAGGCATTGAATTTTCCCATGAGTTACCTTTCAGTTACGATGAAAATGGAAGTTGGAAGTATTTTCGGGAAAAAATTACGTTGCCGACCGTGGTCATCGCTTGCAGTTGCGCTTACGAAAAGCATTAATTTCGATTCGTTACCCACCATTAGTGCATTCATAATATACAAATTATTTGGTTTTAGAAATACCGGTTTAGACGAACGGTAATGGTCAATTTTTATCCTCATTTGAAAAAGGACAGATTGGCGCCCATGCAATGCCACTCCACGTGACGTCACAGGGACCTAGTTTCTATAAAGTATATAGGAGTTTTACATCGTCTGAGATTACCATTGCATGCATGAGGCACAGAGCTCAGGGAAACATTTCTTAATAATCACTTATTAAAACTGGCTAAGGTCGGAAAGTTTCCTTCGTTTGATAAGGTAATAATAATCCTTATTTAACCCAAGCGCTACCTGCTAGCATGGTACTCTGCTACCTGCTAGCATCCTGCGTCGTATCGGCGCTCAGAGCCTCGCCCCAAGGTCACCTCACTTGCGGCTGCGGGAACCAGAACGACGTCACACGGAGTTTTCCCGGCATTCATACTTAGCCGTCGCGTTTTCGCACTCTTGAAAATTTTCACTTTTCATTTAATCGCGAAAAATAGATATCGTCATTTAAAAATCTAAAAGCGTGAAATACGTACTCCAGGAGTAACAATCTTTCGATTTAGGCAATAAAAAATAATAGGAAACCACCCTATTCAGGATGAATTTAGCCAAAGAGTCGCCCAAAAGTACGAAGCAATCAAAATCATAATCACTCGGGGTCAAGGTGACAAGAAAACCACGGTTCAGTGGGGTGCATTATGAGCGGTTTTCGATCTTCTTCTACATCTACATAATACTCTGCGAGCCAACTAAAGGTTGTTTGGTACAACGTGCACAATTAAAAGACTAATCTTTGATGCTATTGGTGATACCTTCTACGGCCCAAGCAAAAACTGTAGATTCCGTTTAATAAAAATTAAATAGCGTGACTCGCAAGGACGACTCATTGGATGATTTTACATCTCCATGGTTCTAAACTTGCATGCATTTATTATAGGAATTACAAATCACGGGCAAGTTTTGCCTTTGCATAAATTTTTCACTTATTTTTTACTATGCGTAATATTTTTATGACCGTGTGGTGTGCATGTGGGAATCTTCTAGCATGTTGCATGCTGGCAGTGGCGGATACAGATGGGGGTAGGGGGTGCGCACCCCTCCCTGTGCGGGGCCACCAGTATTGCCAAACATTGCGGAACCACAATTGTTACTTTTTTATATCAGGAGATGGCATTGCCTTGTATTTTTACGCAATCACTTTAGTAAAAAACTTCTTAAACGTTGCATTTGACTTGATTATATTTTATTACGATAAAACTAAAGGTAACTCAAGATGTCTTTTGAGCCCCCCCCTCCAATTGAGTTTTTTCTGTATCCGCTACTGCAGGCTGGTTATTGATCACCCCCTGCCAAACACCCTAGAGAAGGCTCGCAGGGTATTATGTAGGTTTAGGTGTAGTTTCAAGTAAATACTGGAAAATCTGGTTATAATATGGATATAGGGAGACGGAATTCATAGCCATAATAAAAACTGCCTATAGATAAAATATAATGAAAAAGTGGTTTAAAGTACTGTAAAATCTGGTTATAACACGGATATAGAGGGACGGAATTTATAACCGCATGCGTGACTCTTACATGCCGCATCGCGGTGATTGGTTGCACAGTGCCAAACACACTGGAGGTGGCTCGCAGGGTATTATGTGAATGTAGAAACTATGTCACGTTTGACTCACGTACCAACAAACAGATGTGATCATGAGAATAAAATAAAAGAAATGGACTGCAAAACAGAGAGATTTAAAATGTCATTCTTCCCTCGTACTATTAAGGATTGCAATTTTGTCTAAATTGATAGGATTAATGGCGTCGCTCGCTAGGATCACTCATTGTATGTCTTTTTTCATAGTTCTAACCTTGCATGTATTTGCTCTAGGAATTACTAACCACCAGCAATTTTTTTGTGAATATGCATGTATATTTTTCTAGTGTGCGTAATATTTCTATGACCGTGTGGTGTGCATATGGCGGTCCTCTTGCATGCTGCATGTTGGTGATTTTTCACTCCCTGCCAAACACCCTAGAGGTGGCTCGCAGGGTATTACGTAGATGTAATTATGTAGATGTAAGAGAGAGAAGGACGGGGCGAATTGGAGTGACGCACCCCCTTAACAGTCTCCCCCTCTCATTCATTCGTGCGAACCTCATCACCCCCCTCCCACCCCCCCCCCCCCACCTCTCAAATCCAGGCCTCTCTTTCCACCCCCCCTCCCCCGAAGTAATCACTCCATGAGTCATCGCCTGTTAAATGGCGTTCCCTCCCCCCGGATCCATTCAACGTGCATTACCTCCTCCTCTTCCTGCATTATTGACTCCTCGTAATTGGCCTCACTCCTCCCGCCACCACCTGTGCACCGAGACACTTCGAGCACAATCCTCCTCCGTGGGCAAACGAATATGACCCTCCGTTTCAATGTCAAGCGTATTTCTAAAATTTGGCCAAAAAATATGCGACTTTACTACGGTGATCGATAACTTAGCATTGCGCAGTTTTATCATAAAAGAGGCGTTTTTAAACCAATATCTTATATATTTCATTAAGGAAAGTTAACTCTTCTAACCGTAATTCGAATCATAAAATTACGCAATACTTATTGTAAGACTATGCATCTTAAATATTTTAGGCATAGTTTACCGTTTAAAGCTTTCATATTTCCGAATGCAACGTCAGTGAAATGATAAGATGTACATATAACATTTTCTCCTCACCAAAATGTGAAGGAAATAACTTTACAAACTATCATTGCTATAAAATCGTTATTCCCATATCATTACAATAATACAACATTATTTTGACCTCAAGACATGAGTACCTATCCACGACCGAGTAGAAAGAACTCTCGGTGGTCGTGACCTACCCCGTACATTCGTCCTGACATCGATCTGTCAGCGTTCGCATTGAGCTTCAAGATGGGAATAGATAAACTTGAGTACGATACGCCTCCTTGAAGCGCCTTAGTTTTAGCAATATACAATTGTGAATCTCAGTTTGAAGTTACAGCTAGATACACATAGTTAATACTTCTCCTTTACATCTACATAATTCCCAGCGAGCCACCTCAAGGGTGTTTGGCAGGGGGTAATCAATCACCAGCATGCAGCACCAGCATGCGATACGCTACGGTCGGTCCCCTCTTCCAAATAGCATAAAAATACTGTGACTGAGATGCTCTAACAAAGAGGATGTCAAATCATCAGAAGCAGATCTTCAGTAATAATTTAAATCCACATGTTGTCTACGAATAATCTATAGTAACTCACCCATTAATTCAACTGGAAGATAGTTCAGGATAGGTGAGGATAAAGCTAACTATGGACTAAGCTAAAGGCATCTGGATACCAAATATATTAGGATAGGAGAGTCATATCATTTTCCTGGGCCACCTCGAACTTAGAGGATTTTAATTTTGGACGACGGAAGATTTTACCTAGGATTAAAACCCGGAATACCTCATGTAGCCGCTTTACCCACTTAGCACGTTCACCACGTTTTATCACGTTCGAAACGCCTCTTCATTGCCAGTTTATTTAAAAATGATTGTGACAACGTTGTAAAATAGTAAACATTTAGAGAAAAGGGATTGGAATAAAAACTAGCTAAAATAAAAAAATCTATTTTATCACCTATCCTTCATCCTAATTTATAAAAAAGGGGCCAATGCAAAAGCAATATACCTTATCTTATTCCCCATCCCAGCTAATTTTGGAAAGGTAAGCAGCAGAATGCATTCTCTGTTTGGTTACTTTTATCAGTATTTTAGGCGTAGCATTTTTCTATTTTATTGCCTTTGATTTTAAAATCAGAAAGTAATTCATGGAATATTTTCCGTTCCTTCCATTACATTTATATCTACATAATACCCTTCGAGTTGCCTCAAGGGTGTTTAGTTGGGGGTAAGTGTACAGTGTATGACTCATCACTGCGCATTAGCACCGAGATAAGAAAAACTATAATGCCCACTGACATAGGAAAATCATTACGCGTTGATTGGTTTCTCCTCTGCGCTCCAGATGGAGTTTCATTGGTAAACGAAGCACCTTGCTCGTGGCAGAACCCCCTTCCACTATCTGTCGATGCGGCCCGTGGGGTTTTGGTTCTCGATGCTTACCCAGTCTAGAGGGTCCGAGATTCCGAGGCACGGCTCCTTTTAACCAATGGGGTGCGAATGAATGCCATTCATACTTTCGCGGGCCTACCAAGACCTTTCGGGTTCTCAAAGCACTTCCAGAAAAGCAAGCATATCAAAGATACGTCGGCAAAAGGGATAGGGTGCATGACTGGATCCTTAAAACTGGATATAGATGAATCTAATCTATTTAATGAATCTATGAGAATTCTCGTGCTTCCCCATCGAAATGAAACACTTCTTCTACTTTTGGAGGAGAGGTAATACAAGCGTGTTACATACCACTAATATTGAATTTGCGCACGGTTGTGTATAGAGTCGTTCCTCGGGTCCCAGTGAATTTCAGAGTACTGCCATGAAGTATGTGGTTAACCCAAGAGAGAAATTCAGTTTCTGAAACTATTTATCTCTCCTCAGCGGCGAGTCACCTCGGGATATATGGGCAGAAAGCTGGTGGAAAGATCGCGCTAATCCAGATTCTGACGGTGCACTGACCACACCCAGCGATTAGAAATCATTCCATCACGTCTTTTCCGTTGGTCCTTTCTTTCCTCATTTACTAAGTGAGCTCTATCGTGATAATCAAAAAGGGAAAAGGATCGTGTCATTGCTTTGCTTAAATTAAGTTTCATTACTTTTTGTTAGAGATGTTTCATTGGTATACTGCGATTGTGCTGCTACTATAGGAAGGAGAAGTAAAGCCTTCCTGGAAATATTGGTTTATTATTATTGGTAGACCTTATCATCGAGACAAATCAATAACTATGGCGTACTTTAGTTATCAATATTGATAATGAGTACTCAAATGATGTGGTAACGAATGTAGGTAACATTCCTCTCACATAAGAGATTCTCTTAATGATAAATAAGTAACATATGTTGGAAGACTATCGTATTTAGGGCCTGATATTAAAAATTCACCCTGAAAAATACTTCGTTTTACAAGTTAAGTAAAAGCAGTGAATCTGAAAAACGATTAAACAAAAATCAAACACAAATCTCCATGCGCTTGATAATAATGTTTCACTTATCATTTATTGCTATAAACTTTTACGATTCATTCAATTTAATTTGAAAATTTAATTTATTTTATTAAATTTCATACTTCCAATTTTAAATAATCCCAAATGCATTGAGTTAATAATTATCGCACACTAACTACTCGTAAGCTCGTGCATCACAGAAGAATCAATAACATTTTTTTTAAGCAATAAGCCCGGCACCGTTTTGATAGAAGATTTCACTGAACTGAGAGCGCATATTTGTCTTCCTAGCACCAATATTAGAATCAGTTTTAGAGATCGATCCACTAGAGATGGACATATTCACTCGAATAGCATCAAATTTTTGTCACGTCCCGCATACAGTAGTGACACATTGACCGACTGCAACAAATTAAGGGAAGAATTAAAGATAAAATTAAAGAGAATGAATTGAGATTGAAACCTACTTAAACGGAAGCTGATGAGATTGTCGCATCCTGCCAGCCTTATTACCGGAAGTGCGGCTCTCACCCGACACAGAATGGCAGATGGCCACAGTCTTCCTGCAAGAGCACAGGACGAAACAACAACCCTTCGATTGTTTCCCAAAAAACTTTATTTACCTCTCGGTCCTGGTGCATTGCATACAATACATCGATGCTTAAATTTATTCCCGCTTGGCCAAGCGAAATATCGTTATTGCAACTAGTTCAGTGATTCCTGATCGATGACAGCATCATACAGAAGCATGATACACAGAAATCGCTAAAGTTGTTTGTTAAAAGTTAATGAGCCAGAAAACATGAAATTCAGACCAATTATAGCGGTACCTATGCATGCTCCAGGACTGAGATTATGATCATTAAATTTTCAAAGAAAACCTTATTTACATTCCGCTCATTCCAAGCCTCAGAGATGTTTAGACAATTAGAGAACTTCTCTCATGAAATAATTTAGATAATGCCACCCATTAATAGTGAGATTTTTTAATAAAAAAATTATTTCCCCACTTCCCCGTAAACAGCACATAACGGCCTTTTCCAATGGGAATTCCTGCACTGCACTGCAATTCTCAATACAAACACCAATATCCTGGATGGGGACTTCATACCTAGGCGGGACTCGAACCCACGACCATCGATTTGATGGGCGAGAACTTTACTCCACCGCCACCGAAGCCGGCATATAAAGTTACATTGTTGAGTCTCAAACCAGTGGCCTTTAGGCTCGGAATACTTTAAGATAATCACTGGGTAGATCACCTCGATACTAATTTTATAAATGTTATGCACTATTTTATCAATATCATGTCATAAAATTATTACGTAGGCTTCCGCGGTGATTGTTTCTGCGGTTGCAGAGAATGCATGGTTGGAACCTGGGCACGTCATGCTATTCAAAGAATCAAAAATCATCTCCAGGGAAAATAAATATTTCCCTCGGCTGATAAGGGAGGCGATAGAAATGGCAAATCATGGAAAGAATTTCAATAGGGAGGACGGCTATCCTTAAGCCTCATCATTCAAACGGCTCTTCCAACAATGGAATTCAAATCAACGGCCGCCTGACTAGCTATATATATATATATTAAGGATCGCAGCTCTGCAGATCATTCGGACCCGAAGACGGGATTTGCTGGAACGCGCCCGAAACTGTCGTCCGCAAAATACGAGTCAACGCGGAATGAACCCGAAAAACAATCACCAATATCATGTCATATCTATTAAAAATATAAAAAATGCCTCTCAACGGAGATCTGCCAGAGTAAAATACTGAATATATTGTGCTCTCGTGAAGGATTGGAAGTGAAAACTGGTCCACGAAACGACAATCCACGCAGAAGTTACCTTACAGGGCCGAGGCAAATCGAACATGCCGGTCGGACTTTTAGTCCTATCAATTTTTTTTCCGACGGATTGCCTGACTCGTGCTGAGCTGGTGATTGCTTTTTTCCCAAAGGACACAGGAAAGGACCTTTGCAAACAGGTACGCGTATTTTTTTCTGGTCGACTCCGCAGAGAAATCCACGCACAGGAGACAACTTGGATGCGAGGAGATTTTACGCCAACCTCTGCGAGAGCGAAGATGTCCCACCGAGAGTATGCACACACGAGCGAACTCAGCCTCGTCAGCAAACTCATTCTGCTCCGAGATTCGACCCTATCTCAATTCCGGACCGATCCATTCATTCGTTCAGTCCCTGCGTCCTGTTTGGTTCGATGGACACTCTTGAGAGAGATAGGCGTTCCCAAAGCCCACTGCCACCGACCGGACTTGCAAATATCAACTTCCGGATTATGCCGCCTCGATACGCCGGCCTCCATGCATTTCCAATCAGGCAGGTATCCTGCAGGAATTCGCTTCGGGGGTGGTGGGGAGGGGTTGGTTGGGTGATATGCAGGTTACCTATTCTGCTATCATGTATGGCGTTAGGCACGATGTGAAGGAAGTTCTTAATAAAAGTAAAATTGGACGTTGCGATATTTCCAGGAGTTTTATTTTGACACTACGCGTTTCGTTGCTAAAAAAAACATTTGATAATGTTGTTTGTAGCAACGAAACACGTGGTGTCAAAACAAAACTCCTGGAAATATTGCAATGCCCAATTTTACTTATATTCTGCTGTTTTATTCGAATCCCATGCAAATGAAAAGTATACATTTCATCGTTATTTGGAGGTGGAGACCGACAGCTGAGGTCATTTGCACCATTGACTAGAGGGGTGGAGAGAAACCCGGCGTCGGTATTAACCGGCTCCTAACGAAAGGCGCCAAGGGGATCTCGGCTTAGCGTCCCATCAGACGGACGGAGTATTGTACTTGAATTTCCCTCTAAGCACTCTAGTGGGAATCGGGCACCCTTTGAAAAATCTCTGTCGCCGCCCGGATTTGAGTTTTAAACCCGGTTCGACTGCGTGGAAAGCTCTAGCCACCACATCAACCCGATCCCAATATTTCATTGAATAAGCAATTCCTTTCTTTTGCGTGATTCTGAAATGAATAGCCTTTGTTGGATATTTCCTAAACAGCCGTAGTTATTGTGCATTGGTCTCTTAAAGCGTTTGCTTCCGCAATCCGTCTGATTTTTCGAAATATTTTTAACTTTAGGGCCGCGGCGGAAGTAGTTGATGTACCTAATCCCATTTTTGGCAAATTTCAGCTGTGAGACCCTGAGATCAGTCCACAACTTTCAGCATTTGAGAGATAGTATTGGGGGTAATATAGGTGCCTATAGGGTAGTAAAGGGATGCATGGCGGACAGACGCCACGGGGGGAAAATTCGTGGTGGGGGGGTGAAGTCCCTCGCTTTCCTTTATATCATATGAGGCGAGCTTAAGGTTGAACTTATTTGCAAGGGTAATGTCACGAGTTAGGTTTGAGATTTAAAGCCCGATACCACTTAACATATTAAGGTTCCTTTGGGAGAGGCCATTTCCGGAGTCTACAATCATTATAAAACGGCTTAGTTTTGTACGAAACTGATAAATCGACGCTTATATACCTTTTTTTTTTAATAAAATGGAGGTTCAGGGGTAGAAAAAGAAAAAAATATTTTTAAGTATTAGTTTGGGCTATCAGTCCTGTTCCAAAAATATTCAATCATTTACTTACATTCTGATTCATTCATTCCATGACTGACACTCGTCAGATTAAAACTATTATTTCCGAATTTGAAATAGGTGGTGAATAATAAGTTTTTGACATGTTATTTCTTAATTAAAATTGAAATTGCATCATTCCTTTCCTCTGAAAAATTAACTGATCGAGCTATTTTGAGAGCAATGAGGTTCGCCGTGATTAAAAAAACAAATAATTTACCATACACCTGGCTTACTATTCCCATTTTACATAGTCTTTTATCTTGGGTGACTCGACGCGTAACTCTGGTGGTGACGTTCCGTATAAAGTGTTCAGTAATCTATACAATCATCGGGCCGGACCAAGAGTGCAGGGGGCAATTTATATGGGGGCACAATATGAAAGTTTTGGAGGGGCTGCCGTGGAATTTGGGATATCTGCACTATACATAAGCTTGCATGCATTGCAATCATATATACTTCCATTTTGCTAAATTTTATAACCTGATAAGGATGACTTCTTGAAGTCTTCGAAACGATGCGAAGATAACGATGAATGAAATCTTCGAAGAGTCGCGACGCGTCGGTGCTCTGCACCTACAGTTTCCATCGGGAAATCCGATAAATATTCCCGCAACACTCGGAAAACCTAAAATCCTTGGCCTGAAATTCGTAATGAACTGACCACAGCTGCCCGCACAATGTCCCGTATCAGTGGTAATCCATCGTCAGCGCCAAGCATCGGTCAATTCGAAGGTGATAATAGTACAAAAGGTCCTTTGGAGCTATTGTAGAATTTGGACAAAAATTGCTTCAAAGCTTCTTTGACTGATTTATTTTTCTGAGGAGCTCTCCAAGGTAGACTTTCGCGCCGCCGACACCGGCACCTGGGCCAAGCCGAGTCAGCTCAAAGTCACATTCTATTTCTCCCAAAATTTCCTCGTTCAAGGATACACAAAATGCAGAGGCGGATCTTGGGGGGGGGGGGGGGCACGGGGGCACGTACCCCCCCCCCCCAGCAGGGGCGCAGCTAGGAATTAAGGCTGGAGGGGATTTAGGTGCAATTGACACCGGGTGTGTGGGGGTATAGTATACCCACCAGGATAAAGGTAGGTGAGAGGTAAATAAATTGGAATTTTAAAGATAAATGGTTCAAAAATGGTGAGTTTTACGGCTTTCTGAGGGATATTTTATTCATCCTTACACTATTGTATTAGTAATATCAATCCAATTAAGTAAAACTTAAACTTAAAAATTTCTCTGAGCTCTGGCGGGGGGGGGGGGGGTTATCCCCCAAAACCCCCCTCTCGCTGCGCCACAGCCCCCAGACCCTTAAAAAATAGGCAAGATTTTCAATACGGTCCCGTTATAATTGCGTTCGTTTTGTGTTGCGGGGTATCCTTGTGCCCTCCCCCCCAGAAAGAAATCCTGGATCAGCCCCTGACAGAATGCAATTTTTCAATGAGTAGATCATGCATCTTTGTAGCTACCCAGTCAAAAGTACATAATTTTGAGCACTGATCACAATGAAAAAGAACGAATTCCTCGGTCTGATCTTGGAAGGGAGAGTTGAAGGAAAACGCCCAAGAGGGAGAGGAAAATGTTCACGAGCGCAAAACATCGGAGATTGGACAGCAATTAGAGAAACTGTGGACCTCTTTCAACGGGCAAGAGAGCGATGCTTGAGCAGCCAATGAATAGTGTTCGGCATCAACAAGAATTACAATGGAAAGTTTATATAATTGCAAGAATTTCATACGCGCATGAGGAATTTATTGTTGTTGGGTTGTCCTATGTTCTATGAATAATGGAATTCTGCTAAATCTGCTGCTCAGGAACGTCGCGAGGGAGAAATGGTGCTCAGGACCAATCAGCCGATCGTGAGTGCGACTCACGAGCACGCGATATAGCGCCTAAGAGGGTTGGGATGGAGGCGTTGGACGCAAAGAGATATCATTCCTCGAAAACCTAAAAAATTTAGGTTCACATCGGACTGAAAATTGACATTTTAGCCTAAGAAATTGTGCTATTCAGTCTACTTGAGATCAAATGAATCGCAACTCGATTTAGCGCTCTGTGATGACATCTAAACGGTAAACTTTCGTTTAGAAGTGGGTGCGTAAACGATTCGCGGGATTCCCTTCGAGTTAAACACTTTTATTTTTAGCAGACGTTTCGATCTCCGACTCATCCTCAGGGCTTATTTATTAAAACAAGGACGTTCATCAGCCCTGTGGATGATCCCCGAGTCTGAGCTAGCAACGTCGGCTAAAATGAAGAATTAAACGCGGTGGGAATCCCGAGAAACGATTAACCCATGGGCGTACCCAACGAGGGGCAGGAGGGGGCAGTTGCCCCCCTAGAAGCAAAAATCGCAAATGTCTTTAAGGAAAATAATATTTTTTCACGCAAAAAATTTTAAAAACTAATAAAGAACTGTTACAGTTTCCTTAAAATGTTGATTTCATTCACATTTTCCATGCTTAAATCTTACCTACAACTTCAACAATCATGTCTTCCCCCCTCCCCTAGTTTTGATCCTGGGTACACCCTTGGTTTAACCACATTATTCGTCAGGAAAGAATCAAATCTTATTCCACTATTCGCTGAAAACTTTTGAGTGCCTTGATTCTAATCTCATAGCACATTTGAAAGTTAAGACTTGAAATTAGAATTAGAGAATTGAAATTAAGAATCCTAAAAAAAAGTTAAAAAATAAGCAACTCCTTGATACATACTCAATATTTAATCTATACTGCACACTTCATACTGATTTAAGAGAAATTTTCAGTTGCCGGCGACCAATTCGCACCGCTGAGACCAACAACGAGGTCTCTCTGGACCGCCATCGCAAAAATAATCCCTGAACGTCGCCGCCGAGAAATTCCACAGCCAGCACCATGGAGTTTGGTTGGTGCACAGGACAGCTAACTACGTTCCGCAGCCCACGAGTTGGCATAGTGGGGCGGGAAGTTGAGTGTTTTGATTCCCTCAACAGGAAGTTTGAAAGAAATAGAATGAAATGTACCACTCCAATAAATCTCCCGAAAACATTTTTGGCAACTGCCTAACCAATTGGTAACCACTTGGCATACCCAATTCTCTCTTCCTTTGAGCCATTAGGTGACTAACCCTCAAGAGGCACATTTAAAGGGGGGGGAGGGGGCACAGGGGTCATGAACTCACCCCAAATTTTGACAAAAATTTTTAATTCTTATTAGCTTAATAGTTTTTGTATGCTTAATTGACTGAAATGGTTCAATTTCATCTATTGTAAAAAAGAAAAATTTAAATTTTTTGCTCTATAATGCGTTAAAAAAATCGTTATTTCAAAAAATTTTGCACAGAAAAACACCTCTGTCTCCTGGGAGGTATTCCATGTTCCCCAGACCTATGTCAAAATTTGAATCCGCCTCTGCTAACCCTCTTCTCATTCTTCCTATTCCAAATTTTGCTGACATCCTACACCACATCTAGAGCATTCTGCATTCCTCACTCATCATCAGTCTCCATTCACAATTAATGCCGAGGCCTTAGATTGAAAATCTTTTCGGAGGGAGGGGGATGTAACTTGGATGGGGGTATTTTTTGGGGAAAAGGGTCTGATGAATTACCATGCAAGTGCACTATGGATTCCATGAGTGACTCTGCTTCGGTAAAATCCAACAATGACTATTGATTTCAGCATTATGTAAAAGAAATTAATGACTTTTCTAAATAAAGGTTATACTTTTCAATAGCATAAGAATTGACAAAAACATAGCGATCGAAACCCTTAAGTATCACCCTCATCTCCTCTCGTCACCTGCACTCTATTGTTCCTCTTTCTCCCTTACATTTTGAATGACTTTCTCGTCCTCCTTCCTGAGCATTCACACTTCTGAAGTGCAGACGCTACTATCTAGATCAGACTCATCACTAGCTATACTTTACTTTCAACAACTATATTATGATTACTACTACAAATCTAAAAACTCTCATCAGCTCTTCCCAATTCATGAGCACCTCCTTTGCCAATAGGGTAATTTCGTTCATCAAAAAAAACAAAATGCATTGATTGCGATTCGTTACCCACCATTAGTGTATTCATAATATACAAATTATTTAGTTTTAGAAATCCCAGTTTGGACCAATGGCAATGGTAAATTTTAACCTCATTTGCAGTGGCGGCTCGTGAGTCAAATGCTAGGGGGGGCGCACTCCACCGGGGGGTCATAAGTTTTTAATATTTCGTGTATTTTATTAAGTTTTACGGCAATCTAGGAATTAAATTTTGTGATGCCATATGTTCCGTTTTTTTCAACAAAAATACCTAGTTTTCCTAATAAAGCTTGATTAATAAATACCAAATGCCATAGACTCTCGGTCATACGGATCGGCTCATTCCGGACTCTCAATTATACTGATCAATGATCTTGAAGAATAAAAATATATTTGCTGCGATATTTTGCAAATACAAACGAAAATACGTAACTTTAGGTTTTATCGCATACATTCTTCGTGCGGATATGCCCGCAATACACTTCTGTTGTTCGTTTTGCAATCATAATACGTTATTTGTCAAATCTATACAACATTTGCAATGATTTAGGTAGCAATGACACTTGAGGAGGGAGGGGAGTGTCACTGACTTCCACTAGGCAACAAACACTACTAGAATGCGCGCGCTTTCCTATTGCAGATGTAAATTTTGATGGCGGTGTTCGCGATGATTCTTGAATACAGTATGATTTAAAATCAATAATTAAACATTTCTCACACATTTTTAACAAAATCTGAAATACTCACAGGCCTTTAGTTGTATTGCAGAAGTCCATCCTTCTTTCCTTTTGTCCAGCAAAGTGATCAATTACACGTTCGTTGAAATGAGCGCCGGACAACAATTTCTTTTCGATTGAACACATGGCAAGGGCACTAGTCTATAAATAAACAAGGGACGACACAAAATAGGCCGACGAAAAATACCACCAAAAAGAACAAGGTGCCTGGACACAGAATTGGGACAATTTTTCCCTATATTTCCCTAAAAGAAAACGAGCACTGTTGATCAATTCAAAATTGTCTTCTTGAATGTACACACAGCACTAAGAAACTTCTTAATCGGCATTTACGCACAGTTAAATCCTCGAAAATGATGTCTGAACTCATTTCACTCCGTTCTTTTCGAGAGTCTTGCCGTTACTATAAGGACGACTCAAGGGAGATAGAAGTCGTGGTCCACTAATGCTGATTCAGCTGAGGGACGAATTTAAGGTCAGCAAAGGCATTCAAGCAAACAAAGGACGTCACGAACCATCTCCTTGAGTCTAAGATTCATAAGTGGTAAACACACGAGACGCCAACGGATCGCATTTGGATTAACCGTGTCTTCGAAATCATTGCCATGATATAATAGAAAATAAGTTCTAGATCGTAAAAGAAGACGACTTGACTGAGCCACAGATGGGAGCTGTAAGGATTTCCGCACTGATATGAACTCTTCGAGGCCACTTAAATCAGACCCAAGTGGGCATTTTCCGTCAGACAGCTACCGCTCTGCCGCTGAGGAATTAGGTGAACATGAACTAATACAACAAGGACGGCTAGAAAAATGATGAACCTACACACAAAAGGTGCATTGTATGCGGCACTTCATGACATTAATTGAATGACTCTATTTAAAGTCGCGCTTAACGATTTAAATCATATTTAATCCTTCACCCTATCACGCACGCAACTATTTCTTAAATTATAAATCAGTGGGGAATGTTAACTGATTTTTCCTAATACTGCAGGTCTTTTGATAAATTTATCTGAAAAATAGGTACCGCATTTCTAATCATCGGGAAGATATTAATGCATTGTTAAGGCCTAAATATTATAATATTAGTTTCCCCAAGGTTCTTGAAATTCGTAATGTGGCAAATAATCGAGAATAGTTTTTCTTCGTCAATACGGCCTTTAACTGGTTGGATTTTATGTGTTCCGGAATTCAAACACCAAAAAACGCAATCATAATGGGATAATTTATTTACTGTAGCAATACCTACCAGCAATTAAAAATTAAAATCGTATAACTACACCCAGTACAGTGACCGTTCTGATTCCGTAGGTCCCTTTTCAGTGGCAGCACCAAGAAGACGCCAGATTATACGCCCGCCGGCCTGCGCAGCGATGTCAACTCACTCGTCGCTCTGCGCAATCTCGGACGACGTCCCAAGGCTTCCGTAAGGCAGCATGTTAGACGCGTCATAGCACCAGCAGCCCCCACCACTACTACTCTCCATATAACTGCATGGGGATGGATTGGGACGTTCTGGCCAGCGCCCCACGGCTACAAATACGAACTTTTCGCGCTATTTCTTTTCGTGTTTTTCCAACACTTTCGATGCATGGGACTGAAAAACACTTTCATTAATCAATGTATAATTATAAATTAATGGATAATTATTATTTTTACTTTTTCAAATATTTGGGAGGGGCGGCGTCCGAGAGTCCTTATGGGCAAACCGCCACTGCTCATTTGTAAAAGGCCAGATTGGCGCCCATGCGATGCCACTCCACGTGATGTCACAGGGATCTAGTTTCTATACGAATAGATAGTAGTTTTACGTAGTCTGAGATTACTAATGCATGCATGAGGCACAGAGCTCAGGGAAACATTTCTTAATAATCACCTATTAAAACTGTTTAAGGTTGGATAGTTTCCTTCGTTTGATAAGGTAGTAATAATCCATATTTAAGCCAAGCGCTACCTGCTAGCAGCCTGTGTCGTATCAGCGCTCAAGCCACACCCCAAGGTCACCTCACTCAGCGACAGCAGGAACCAGAAGGACGTCACACAGGCTTTTCCCATCATTCCTACTTAGTCGTTGCGTTTTCGTGCGCTAGAAAATTTTCACTTTTAGTTTAATTTTGAAAAATATATATCGTCGTTCGATAATCTAAGAGCGTGAAATGCGTACTCCAGGAGTAATAATCTTTCAATTTAGGCAATAAAAAAATAATAGGAAACCACCCTTTTCTTTCCGAGGAAGTGTATCGCTTGTAGACTTTTGGGTTAATAGCAACATAATTATTATTACATAGATTCCAACATAACTATTTAAAGCAAATAAAGGGTAACATTAGGCAGTTGATCAAAAATACATGTTAATTTACTCAGGAATCGTATATCATAAATGATTGAAAATTGTAAGGAAAGCTGACAAAAATTGAGGTAAGAACAATGAAATATGTAAAGATAGATAGCAGAAATAAAATACAGGAAGTGATTAATAAC
Organism: Ischnura elegans; assembly: GCF_921293095.1. Classification (NCBI taxonomy): domain Eukaryota; kingdom Metazoa; phylum Arthropoda; class Insecta; order Odonata; family Coenagrionidae; genus Ischnura; species Ischnura elegans. The sequence goes on along the minus strand of NC_060253.1, from coordinate 108,136,819 downwards.
TACTGTCTCAATGCAAGCTTATCATGACAAAAGAGGGATGAACCTATTTTAAAGAAGCATTTTATACTTTCCCAGCCAGTGAACTCATGAGTATATAACTTTTACTACAAAATGGCAGGCATTTCATTACTAATGACTTGCAATGAAAATGGTTAAAAAAATCCTGACGAGACAACAGCCCAGAGGGATATGTATGAAGAAACCATCACAGACTCCACAAATACATCTATAAGACCCAGATTTGATTTGGAGGTTAGAAAAGAGAGTAAATTATTTTAGAAATATTTTGCAATGTGTATTCATGTTTACATTACATAAATGCTTGTAGTCAAGATGAAAAATACAATCAACTGTCATAATCATGGTGACCACTCTATGGATAACTAAACTACTCCCCTATTCAAACATATCATACACATAATATGGACATATACACAATAGGAATATTAAAACAGTCTTTGAGTATTCATTTTTTTTACACATGGAGAGACAAAATTTCTTCTATAAAATAACTTTCATCGGAAACTAAAGTAAAATCAAGAAAGAATGTATTCAATGAAAGATTAATCAAAAATGTTAACTTAGATAGTTCTGATTGCATCTCGTCAAAAACATATTAGCAATATTTCAAGGGTTTCACACCCCTCTTTGTATTTTTCGGTAAACCCAATACATAATGATCAGAAAGAATTCCCGCCAGTGTCATCGTGCTGGACGGCTTATGGGGATAATTCTGCTCAGACTAGCACGCAACTACATGTTATATATAATATATATTTATAGAAACTACTTATCATCATTTAAGATAAGATTACTTCTTTGCTGATATATTCCCAATATGGGAGCATCAATCAAGGTATTTTTTTGGTCAGCTTTTCTTCTTTACACAAAGGCACATGTTGGCAGTAATCAAAGAATGAAACACCCACTGTTTTAAAAAAATCTGTTTCCTTTTCGTGACTAAAAAATAACCTAAGGAGAGAATCCAAGCATAAAAGTGTCGAGTGCTCAAAGGAGGCAGCAACACTCGCCAATCAGCATTATCACCTTTGAATCCCTAAATAACTCAAACTTGGTGTCACGAAACAAAAAAACTTGGGGGATTGTCCTCATGTCTATAACACACGCCCTCACAAAAAGGAAGGCAGTTAAAATTTTTGCCCCTTTGTACAAGAATATATGTGTCACCAAAAACTAAGCAAAGGAAAACTAACGAAATGGGCATGGATCTTTGATTTTCATTCTTGGCTAAAATATAAAAGAATCCACACCCAATTTTCACAGTCTCACAGCATAGTCACATGGTACTTATTGTTTATTTACACACGACAATACACTCCCATGCGATAAAGTCAAAAGAGACGTTTCGAAGGACGCCAGGTAACATGGACATGCCCTCTTGCCCTGAGAAGCAAATACAAGGGGCACGATTGAGTGCACGTTGTGTTCGCTGCTCCTCAACAGAGGTGCGGGAGAGGAGGGGGCACTTGTGCCAACAACACACGCTACGCAACAGTCACACCTTCACTGGCAGCCCTGTCCCACCAGCAAATGGTCCCGCGCACAGATTAATGACTCGATGGGGTCAAAACCCCCTTGCCGGTCATCAACTGGACCCACCACCTCGGAGCGCGTCAAAGGCCGCTTCCGACGCTCCCAGCGACCTCCTCCCCACCCCAGGGCCATCGCCATCATCACCCGCACCACCTCGGCCCCTCCTCTCCTCGGCCTGCTGCTTGGCTGTCCTCTTCCCCCCGTACGTCCGCACTGTTTCCACTCCCGAGAAGAGGGGCTTCTTCTCCTCCTCGACACTTGCCCCACCACCCCCACCCTTCTTCCTCCCCTTGCCCCCACGACCTCCACCCTTCTCTGCCCTCTTTGGTGCTGCTTCAGTCGTCTCCGAGGCCTGCGATGCCTCCACGGAACCCTCCGCACCCCCCCCGTGGTCTGAAGCCCCAGACGTGGAACCCCTGAGCCGACGAAGAACCCTCATGGTGCCTCCAGCTTCGCTCTCCACATCCGAGGAGGCGCCTTCGTCCTCCTCCTTCCCTCCCTTGCGCCCCTTTGACCCACTGCGCATCGACGGGCCCGTGCTTCCCTCCGTGCTGCCGTGGTCCCCACTCCTTGCCGGGCTGCTGCCGCCGCCGGAACAAGACCCTCGAATACCTTTGCCATGTTTCCAGAATGCCGTGAGCGACTTGTAGCCCTTGCCACATGCATTGCAGGAGTACTTGGCATCCGATGACGAGGAATCGACCGAAGCCCTCTTGGCTCGGATGGAAGCTGCACTGCCACTCTTCCCGTCATCCTCAGCACCGTCGTCGTCGTCCTCATCGTCTCCGCATTCACTTCCCACTCGAGACGACCCATCGGCACTGCCAACCCTCGAAGGAGTCTCCTCCAGATCGTCATCATCATCCTCAAACTCGTACACATCAAAGAGGCTCTTCTCAATGTCCGAAGCCATCCCGCCACGAGCGCCACCTCTCTTGCCGCGACCCCTCCTGCTGCCACCTCGCCCCCGCCCAGTTCCCTTGGAAGTGGTCGCCATGCCCAGGTCGTTGCTGCCGTCCAATGTCGACGCAGACGACTTCCTCGAATGGCCCACCTTGGAGCCAGAGAAGCCCTTCCCGGAGCTCATGGCACCCAGCTTGAGTTTCTGTGAGAGGTTGAGTTCCCTCAGCGCAGCCTCCGCTTTCGCCTTGATGTCACTGCCCAGGCCACTCCCCACGCGACTCCGGAACTCTTTGGTGGCATGACGAGGGAATATTTTCTGCAACGGAAGGGCTCCCTCCAAGTGGTTGGAATTGTGCTCAAGGTTCAGGTGACGGATGACACCTTGAGGGGACTTGAAGTTCACTCCACACACTGCAAACAAAAATAAGGTATTAATGAGATTAGCCAAGAGTTGAAGGAACACTTTTTGTACAACGTTTTGAAGTTATGAACACTGAAATCAATAAGATTTCACAATTTGAAAAAAAAGTAATTTACTTCAGTGACAGGCAACAACTGCTACAAACAACTAGCTTTAAACTTATACAGTGTAATCTCAATCAATCATATTAGCCACTTAGCTAAAAAAATGTTTGCATTCCATCTCGGCATTTATACTGCTACGATGTATTTCTGTCTGTTGTAAAAATTGCACGAAAATATGGAAATAACTAATAAATAACAAACAATACCCACAATATGATAACTAGTGAAATAATAGTGTGTATGTAATTAATATGTATATAACACATAGCCATATAATTTTCACTGATACTTTAGATTGCTTCAAGGACTCATTGATAGCTTTCTTCACTGTGAACTGTGTATCTTTCTAGAGGTGATAACGTAATACACTGGCATCCCCACTGTTCCATGTACCCCAGTAGCTAACTTTCCATACAGGTGAGTGCCTGGCCGATCAAAAGCAACTCAAGCAATCTCCATTCCCTACCCTTTTGCTTCCACTTGCCCCAATTCCCCCACTCCATTCATCTCCTTGATAGACTGGGGCATTAACGTGCCTTAACGAGACAAATTCTGCAGATCCTTTGGGCTCTACTCAACCTCGTGCAAGGCATTTTGTAATATCCAAACTCTTCTCCCTCGGATTCTTTAGTGCTTCTACCATTACTTTTCGTCAATGCCTGCCACACAAGAGGTCACTGGTTCAAGTCCTGTCCATGCCCCTATTCAGAGCATAAATGTTCACATACATTTAATTGTCAAGTAAAAAAAACCCCGATGTACAAGGCCAATGACTATTTTTGGCGGTGTAGGAATAAATGTAAAAACAAAATAAATTCATAGGGACTGTGATATGCAAACAATAAATACAGGAAAAAATACGATGTATGTTCGGAAGTTTATTTGGGACAAAGAATGGTGACTGATATATGCCGGAAAACAATCAATGTGGGAACATTAGATCAATGTTCCACCGTGTCCACAATGTGACTTGAAGGCACTAAATTTCCATTCAGAAATGAGAACTTGTGACAATGATCTACTAGTCTTCTACTGAAGCATTCTTGTAGTTAATTGTCGCATGTACCCCATGAAAATAAATATTAGATATCTAATATCATATTGTGGAGATATGAGATGTACATATCACTCCAGACGTAGGTCCCACATGTGGCAACTGGACAATTTCGATTTAACATTTTAAAAAACAATAGGATTTTGCAGTAGCTCACAATCTTGCACACAAATTACAATAAACCCAATAAAATAAAAAACCATTTCTAAAATTGGTGTTATTGTATTCATTCAAAGCATTTAAGGAGCATTGAATGAAAACCGACTACAGAGTTCTTGAACTACTAAGTTACAGCAGACTTCCAATTATCCGGCTGTGGTTTTATCCGTGTTGCTGATTATCTGTGCATGATTTTCACTATTCCTCAATTTTTTCCACGATCTTTATAAAAAAATAAAATCCGACGCAAAATCATCGGAATTACTGCATTAATGCTACGATATACTGGGCTTATTATTTCCGTGGGAATCCCCACACGTAAAACGGAAGCGATCGTGCACTAGCTGCATTCACAGGAGCACCATGTTCCCGTTTTCCAAGCCTTGCAGTGTGCTACCGCCCTCCGTGATCACGGATACACATCCCACAGCAGTTGCAACCGGGCTACTTGTGCGAGATGCGACCACGTGGGGTGGTGCCTGACAGTGTAGTTTCTGACGCCAAGCAGTGGTTTTGAAGCATTTGTGCAAACCGCCACAATCTGTTCTGTATCTGTGATCACACAGCCGCGGATGCGTGGTTTTCGAAATCAGGCCTTACGTGGAGAATTAATAATACGAGTGCAACCATGTTATTGCTGCTAAAAAGTTCGCGAACTTAACGAAGAAAGCTCTCATTGAGTCCAGGAAGCACTCTAAAATGACAGAATAACTGCATAAATAATAATATACGAGCGTGATGCCCCCGCTCCCAGCAGCCTTCCCCCGCTCTTTGCAATGCAGGTCCACAGAGGGATAGGCACGTTTCTAATTTTAAAATGTAGAAAAAAAGGCAGGGTCTCATGTACAAATGTAATTGGAATGTTCATGTACAAATTGAGGTCAGAGGACCTCTTTAAACACAATATTGGAAGTAATTACACTATCGTCTGTTAAACGCACATGATGACTCATACTTACGTATCAACAGGAGACTTGAATGTGGAATCAGCCGCATTTTGATAAAAGTTATTTAAAGAATGCGAGATATTGTTGCAAATGAACAAATGTTTCAGTTTGTGCCCCGTTAACGTCAGGAATATTTACCGGTTTTTGGTTTTATATTTTTTTTTATTTAAAAACCAATTTTAGGAAACAATAGCAATATTTAGGAAGTAAGATATGCTGTCGCATGTTCTCTCATAAATCTGTGCATTTTGGTATCTCATTTGTAGAGTTTGGTTGCGTACAAGTTGAGAAAAAGGTATCTATACAGTAGAAATAATATAGAAGATTGTTTTTTTTAGGTGAATTATGAATATAAAAAGACATTTAAGTGAAAGTTTGGGTTATCCATGTTTTCCGATTATTCGTGCCCTCTCTCCCATTGGGATGATCGGGAGTGCACTGTATTTGAATTCCCAGCAGGAACTGGATGAGGCACTTCATGTATTAATGTTTGTCAATGGTTTCACATACTTAGAAAAAATAGAAAGTATCCAGGACTAAATATACACCATATGATTTACTTTGCTGATTGAGGAATTGGGATGAAAAAGTAAGTTTGTCTACGCCCGGTCAACCTAATCATAATAAAAAATCAAACGCGTTGAGCAAACGAAACACTGATAGAATACCTGAGCAAAGGTAGTTTCCTTTGGGGTCGGGATCCATGTATGACTCTTCCTCGCTAGACCTAGAAGAGGGAGTTGGGCTGGCCATCCTCAGCACTGGAAAAGCTGGAAAAGGACGTAAAATGTTTGCTTTAAAGAGCAAACAATACTTCACTGGGCAGTTTTCATCAAACACAAGATAAAATAAATTTTAACTATGCTCAAATAATGATAGTAATTCCTCCGTTTGTGACCCATAATAGATATGTATTAATTTGATGTATTTTCTTTCCAATTCAAAAGAAATCAAAATCGTTCGCAACACTGCCCAAGTTGCATTCTTTAAAATCACGAAACTGAACTTTACTCGAAAAAGTCAATAACCTACTAGGCCACATTAATAAAACTCATCAAAACACGGAATATCATAAGAGCTATTAAAATTAGGACTTTATAACCTTCAAAAGCAGGAAAAAATCTTGAAGGCAAACAAGAAAACACTCGTAAAGAGTCCCTCATGAAGTGAAGACTCACCTTTCATTTTAACCAAAAACTTCTTTCTTATAACCATTGATTCCTCAGGTGATTCTTTTCTTAAAATCAGGTGGTGATGCATATCTGTCGTGAAGCAGTTAATACTCCACTCCCTGTAATGAAAAAAACATTATCATATTACAGTGTGTGCATTTTAATGCCAGTTAATTAGCATGATGATGTAGACAATGGACATTTTCAACTTGTGGCAAAATGAATAAGTTAAAATATCAATGCTGCTATTTCTGAAGGTGAAGTTATGACTGCCATTTGAGCATACCATTTGAGCTTCCTATATTGGGAATATTTCAGAAAAAAGGCGATGAAAAGGTTTCATATGATAAAGGTTAAGCTTAGGAACCAATTGAAAATTTTTATACAGTTGGTTTCATATTTATTGTGCTGATGTTTTAATATAACGCTGAGTTCAATGAGAATTAATCAACTGTGGTTCAACCCAATTATCTAATTTCAATATTACCTGTGTTTTGTCTTCACATGCTTGCATAACTTCAAGAAGTTATTCATGCTTTCCCTGCATATTGGACACTCCATCATTGAATCAGAAGTATCTGGCAACGGTGAATCTGCTGAATTCATGAAAAAAATGAAGAAATATTCAGAAAAATATCCACAGAGCCTTTAAAAAGGTAAGATACTAATAATAACAAGAATATGATGCATTTATACAACTGTAGTCATGAATAATAATTTAATTTAGAGTATTCCCAAAAAGGCGACTGCATTCTTGTAGCTAATATTAGTGCAAAGAGATAAGAAAAAAATCTACGAGAAAAACAAATTTTAGCACTTTCACTTCAAAGTGTACTTTCTGAAATTTCTAAAAAGTATGTACTTGAATACCAAGACAAAATAAATAGTTTATTCAAACTCAATGACTCTAGAAAAAGTTCTTCAGCAAATACCAATGCAAGATAATGATTGAAGATAACAGTCATGACAACACTGTAGTGAAGAGAAAAGACAAGGATTGCATAAACATTAGGCAAACAACGACCAGCAATTTCAGAGTAGCCATAATAACAGATATGAAAAGTTTGGTCTTCTCGCTATTCTGAAAGTTTTCACACCGTTTTTAAAAAGTTACATTTGTTAACTGGAGTACCCTCAATCCAAGGGTACTCCAGATAAAAAAATGATCATGATCCCAGCAAGGAGAGTTTTCAATCACACAATCATCAACACTTTCAATTAGGCTATCAATCTTTCGAGTAAGGATCCATAAATAATATGATGAGTGGACAATCACAATACAAAGCAGTATACAGAGAATCTGCTAACTTGAGAGTGATAATGTTTCACAGGAACACTGGTGTCACTGAAAAAAATTTGAAAACACAATACTGGTAAAGAATTGATTTTATAAATAAATGCAAGTGAATTTAATGATGGACAAATAACTGGGATATGAAATATATTACAAAAAAATTTCAACCTTGGACATACATTCTTTTCAGTCCCACCAAATATTCAATAAATTCACGAATCAAACGGATGGTACGTATGGTGGATTTTGGACAAAAATAATTTCCTACCTCAAGCTGCTGACTTTCAAATGAAATAATTTTCATGAAAGCCAAAATCTATATATGTATTTCACATGATGAAGGATTTATTTCACGTGTTTGCCATCCTGAAAACGATTCCTGTAGCAATGCAAATGGACATAATAGCATTGACGATTTGATTTAATTGAACAATGCCACTGATTCAGTGATGGACATTTAACTAGATACACTATGCATGGGCGTACCCAGTGAGGGGCAGGAGTGGGCAGCTGCCCCCCCTAGAAGCAAAAATTGCAAATGTCTTTAAGGAAAATAATACTGTATAAGCGCGTGTAAGAGGCACACCTTTTTTCCCAGAAATTGCAGCCGAAAATGAGGGTGCGCCTCTTACACAAACTTCTTATCCCCCCCTCCCCTTCACCGGTAGCAAGTCTAAGGGGGACTGAGTGGCCTTGGTTTTTAGTGTGAGTCAGTCATCTGAAACCCTGGGTCAAAAACAAGCGGCAGGCAGGGAAGCTTCTCCCTTAGTGACATATTTTTACAATGCTCCTGTTTGCTTTTCTTGTAAGCATCACATTTTCTTGTAGGTCACATCGGTACATCGGAGGTGAACATAGAAAAGATCGCGCGTGGTTTTTCGCTCTGGAGGGCGCACGAAATTTACTGCCACGAGTGGGCATCCCGTGGCATTTATTCTGCAAATTGTAATTGCATATCAAACGTAGAGAAACACGCAGTTTTGAAGGACAATACCTAGTCAATAGTCTACATCTGTCTTGCCAATTAATTTCCATTATGCTGAGGACCTGATTTTTCAAAAATCATCTTCAGACGCTAATATGAGGATTATTGCAACTGAAAATTATATTGTTGCCAAAACCTGCAGTTAAAAAAATTCGAACGAGTTTGTACATTGTTGGCCTAAATGATGGATAGAAGAAATCGGAAATGCTTATAAGTGAAGAGTGCTGAAGGATAGGTTGAGGGGAAGGAGCGCGCTCCCTCTCCTCTGTATTTCAAGCTACGAGGCTATGAGCGAAGGAGCAAGGGAAGAACACGTCCGATCTTGCATGCGACGTGGTTGCATTCAAAGTGAAGGGGCGAAGGTGCAGCAATGTGATATATGCAGTTTGTGTTGCCTGAAGTTTCCAGTCTGTCTCGTCTTGTTTGAATGTGCTTATGCTACACTTGTTTCCTCCGAAATTGTGCTGCTTGGACGATGTTGAATATCAGTAGCCTTGTTATAACTATAAATCTTTGTGTCAATCAATTAGAGCTTAAAAAACTTAAATGCTTTCAGATATACGTCGCGTTAGGTCTAATTCTTTTTAGAACCTCGTGCGTGTCATACAATTGCTGAAAGCTATCGAGATATCTTCGAGCTCAGAAGGTGACTCACGTAGCATTTGGCCTCCAGAAACTAGGAGAATTGAACCTGGTAGACCGAAAAAGGTCAGTTGGTGAGAAGGGGTAGGGATGAAACACGTTTCCATTGTTCCCCTGTAACTTGATATTTTCCTATTTTCCTGTGGGGTCTCGGAAAGGAAAAAAAATGGCAGAGGCATTGACTGATGGCTTGCCGATTATGGTTCCGTGAAATCTACGACGTGGTTTTTGTCCTACGACGCTGAGATTTCCCCGATTGTTGTCCAATCTATTGGGAAGGTTCATGCTGTGTGTCTGTCGTGTTTTAACTTAAAATTTTCCACGGCTGCAATTCTATTGCAATACTCCTGCGAGAGCTTTTAAACAAAATTGTGCATGAGTAGGACAAGCCTTGTAGAGCAACGGGGTATGCGAAGAGAGGATTGGAACTCTTTCTACTCCTTCTTATGGGATGTTGCATTCACGAAAGCATTAATTTAAAATTTTGGATTCAGATTCAATTTCTTCGACGAATTTGGATCCGGAGCATAAGGTGTAGGGAATTATCCGTGGATTTTAGGATCCAAAGTACCCAATCTGACCATGCCCAGTAAGCATCATAAGGTTAAGACTACATATGAATACAGTGGAACTTGTTTAGTACGTTTCTAAAGGGACCACAAAAAATGAACGTACTAACCAGGAAAACGTGCTAACGAGGAAAGTAAAAAATAGCAGTCGGGGTAATTGCAAGCTGTGGAAAAGTCATCATAATTACAATTACTATCGGTAGTTCTCCTAGGATCGCCTTCCTGAACTCTTTTCACCTTTAAAATAAAGAAATTGGGCGCTACAAGGAAAAACAATACCATGGGAATAAAAACCACAATGTTTCATAGATTTCCCGAAGACAATTAGTGCATGAAAACGGCGTCTTTCTCCCGTGATTTATCCTATATGTATTTATAGAAAGAGGACAAGTAAAGCTAAATCATTTCTTTTTTGTCACAGCATACTCGGAGAATATAACAACAACCCTGAGTATGTCAACGGGTTGTTTTTATACATCATAAAAATTGGACAAAATTTTATTAACCTTAAATTAGGGCAACAGCCGTACACATTCGCTTCTGGAATAAAGCCATATCGAATAAGTTCAACAGATTCAGGCTTCAATTGGTGGAAGTTAGACATATTTAAGTAAATGAAAGATCGTAGCACTTTTCCACAAGAATTTTTAATGCGTACAACGCGTTTCGGCTCACTGAGCCATCATTTGGTACAAGACTGGATGTTTTTGAGCAATTCGAAATTGTACAAAGTGATTTGAATACACTTATGAATGAGCAAGTGTTTTTCACCCACTCCCCTCTCCTAAAGATACCCTTCACCAAAACAAATGGTGAAATTCTTTCCTCACCCACGTCTTAAGTGACCCCAACATCCACGGGGTGTTTCCCGTCCGCCCATCCTCTCTACGCATTTGACCATTTTCTATTGCTGGCAATTTCCTCCCTTGTACCCCCGCTAACTTTCACTCCTTCTCAGCTAACCCAAAGGGACTCCTCACCCCCGCCTTTTTTCCTGCGTCGCTACTTACTCCTCTCACTTTCAAAAGACACGCGGCCTCTTTTTACCCTAAACCCCCCCCCTTTTTCACTCTTCTCAACACCCCCTCCTCCTGTTTTGCTATGGTCTTCCCCACGTGTCGTCATTTTACAGTTATGACCAGAACCCTCCCTCCAACGTGGGTTCTCTACATCCCGTAGTTGTATCTTTCCCCATTGTCTCTACTCTGTACACCCGTTCCCACCCCCCCTTCCTCAAAGATGTCAAATCCTCTCCTTCTCCAATACTCTCCTCTCTCAAGGGTATAAAAGGGATCTTCACATGTGTTCAAGCGTCTTGTACCAGATGATGGCTCAGTGAGCCGAAACGCGTTGTACGCATTAAAAATTCTTGTGGAAAAGTGCTACGATCCTTATCGAATGTTATATCAATCGATATATCGAATAATAACACGCAAGATTATTAGATTACGACATAATTACAAGAAGATTTTATATTATACAGTTGAAATTTACTTTAAAAATTTATTTAATGTCGTCTGCTTTCGTGCCGAGATCGAGTATTTTTAAGCTAAGCTTCGCGTGGAGATCCAGAGCATCGTCCGCTCCTGCAGCAGTAGTCAAATACGCACGTACTCAGTAGCATTGACGTCGTGCAGTACTGCTTTAGATAAAGTGGGAATTGGATAAGAGTCATTTCTTCATCATGATAACTCGTGCAATAGCAACAATTGCCCACTCGTGAAATTTGTGCGCAGTGGGCACTCCAGAGGCAACAGAAGGTGAGGAGCTCGGGGTGGGGAAAATTGGGGCTTCTCATTGGCTGCAGTTTTGCATAGTCAGACATTTCTGACAAATGGCCATATTTTATTATTCATCACGTCATAAGAATTGAAAAATGCATTTGGATAAATCACAGTCGAAGAAATATATGTGGAATGAATGCAAGGATGTTAATGGCTCGTAATAATAAATTAAATCATGAATTCGGAGCTTTATGACCCTTAAGAAAATAATATAGAACGAATTGCGGGTTGCGTCACGGCTAGCAATTGAGCGTACTAACCAGGAAAGCGCAATTTTTTCAAACGTACTAACTAGTGATGGGTCGATTCCAAAATTTTATCGATTCCGATCCCGATTCCGATTCTGACATTTCGATTCCGATTCTACCGATACCGATTCCATCGATTCTGACGACATAGGCTCCAAGAAAAAGACCTACATGGGAGAACCCTGAGTAAAGTCATATTCACAGTTATAATTAAGATTAAATACTGCTTATATGAATCGTGTAATATTTGGCCCTTTCAAATTCTCAAGCAGAAAAACCAACATGCTCATGCTCAGCCAGCAGGTTTTGATGTCTCCATGTTACAGTATTAATGCCTGCAGAAAATTGCCTTTTGCTACATAATTGTGTGACTGGGAAAGTACTTTCCTCCCAAAATTGCAAGATTTCGGAAACTTGAAGTATATCATCGATCTTTGTGGATCTTGAAACCTCATGGAACTCAAGTTGCTTAAGCAAATGAGCTAAAGAACTTAGCTTTAGTTTTGTAGAGCCAAAAATACCTATACTTCTCACGTCATTTAATCAACCTTAAAAATCTTGCTTTTTTAAGTTCAAGAAAGAAACTAAACGCTATAAACGAACATCACATCGGACGAACGCAGTATTAAAAAAGGCTAAAAGATGCCTTGTGATGTGAAAACTCAGCTTTCCGCGCGACTCACCTCTGCGAAGGTGGAGAGGGAAAAAGGGTATCGGCTGTTGCCTTTCGAGGAAACAGTGCATTTTCCTCTCTCTTAAGCATGCCGACTTAATCTCTTCACTTTACTTCAATACCCGAGCCATATTTCTTATGCGTGGGATAGTTCCCGAAAAATATACAATCCTTAGTATTTTCACTCGAGTAATGAGTTAATTGGTCAAGTCAATCTATTAATAACGTACCCTTTTTAACACCCTCATTTTAGTTTTTTAAGTCAATGAAGACGATTGTCCGTGCTTTAAATGACGATTTTCAAGACTAAAGTTTTAAAAAACTTGAAAAATCGGCCTCAGTTACCGAGTTCCGCGGCGTGTAGCTCGGCCTTGAAGCGCGATTAAAAAATCGCTCTTATTTCCTTCTTCGCAAAAGTGTTTTTCCAAGATTTCTGCTTAGTACTTTTTAGAAAACTCTACTTTATATTGTGGTTCAAATTTTCCGAGTTATATTTTTCGCAAACGAAAGATAGTTTCTACTTTATGTCAAATTTCAAGTGAAAAACGGGTCGACCATTTCGCGTTGTAAAACCAGACAGATGAAAGCCAAAATCTTCAAAAGTCATTGGAAGTATAGAAAAAGCACCAAGTGAAAGGAATATTGCGTTTTTTATTCCATAAAAATCATACCGACGCAACACCACCTGGATAAATTTAAAAATTTTCGAGGATTAACGAGATCGCGCGTGGTTTTGAAAAGTTGGTCATGTTTGGGCCACTAAAGCGTCGTATTTAGGTAAAATGGCATATAAGTATATATCTGGTAACGATTTATGAGTATTTACGCTAAGTTTCAAGCCTCTTTCCCCAAAAAGATGATTTTGGACTTGATTCCAGCTTTTTCCGATTTCGGACCGGTGCACCGCGGTGTCGGCCGATCGGCCGCCGCGGCTGGCGTAAAGGTATTCGGCGCCCACGTTGACAACTGTAGAGTGTGCAGAAAGCTAAAACTACCAAGCCAAGACATTGTAATGACTTATCGGCTTTAAAAACTGTATTACTACATGAGTTTCATGATAGCACTTCCTGCCGGCAGATTGCTGGACCTACTAGCCTCGAAAGCCCTGTAACCGTAACTTACTCGACTCGACATTTGCAATGCTGCTCGAAACGCTCGAGTCGAGTACCAACTACTTAAGCGCATAAAAGTACCAACTATTCGACTCTACTCGAACTTTCGAGTACTCGCAAATCCACAGAAGATAATGTTTTTGTTGTTACGATAACGCTGCGCGAGAATTCAAATGACTGTTGGAAACGCGGTCATATTTAAATTTGTGGTTCGAAGTACTACTGGAATCGGAATCGATTTTTCACATTGGCAAGTACTCATTTTCGATTCCGATTCTTGGCCGAGAATCGAGGAATCGAAGAATCGAGGAATCGAACCGACCCATCACTAGTACTAACCAAATACTTTTGCCTGTATTTTGTTCCGATGGTACCGGGACCGATAGAAATCGTCGTACTAAGGAGGAAAACATACTAAGGAGGAACATACTAACCAAGTTCCACTGTACATACTTATCTCCGAGCACCATACAAATCGTGTAAATTTAGCTGAAAAAATGCCGCAATAATTGCCCAGGTCCAGGCATACGTCTGCAACACCGTGCGAAAGGATAAAAAAAATGCCGCAAAATTTTTTATTCTTTAGCTTCGATGCTCAAAATAGGGGAGCGCCTCTTACACGCACTTATACGGTATTTTTTCAAGCAAATAATTTTAAAAACTAATAAAGAGCTGTAACAGTTTCCTTAAAATGTCTATTTCATTCACCTTCAACTTGAACAACCATGGCTTTCCCTCCCCCCCCCCCCTAGTTTTGATCCTGGGTATGCCCGTGACACTATGTACTTTATATGCTATTAGTAATTGTTCGTTTCCTATAACACAGAACCTAAAGGAGTAGGCAAATAAGTCGCAAGGGAGCAATAGTTATCAAATTCCTTCTTAGAAGTTACTTTAGAACTCACAACTGATTACAAATATTGAACGCAACAGAAACAAAGCCTTATAACATATTTTTGGTGCATCATCGACCCATGAGTATCACCCCTCCACCTTCACGACACTCAATGCTTGGAAACATCATTTTCTCACCGATTCCATTGTGAGCCCGTTTCAGGTGCGCCTCGAGCTGTGAGTGACGGAGGAAGGTGAGGTGGCAAGCAGGGCACGGGTGGTGGTTGTGACGTCGCCCCGTCTCCGGAGTGTCCTCCGAATCCTCCTTGGCTGTTGAGCTTCCATCTCCCGACTCATCTTTGCGGCCACGACCTAAAAGCTCATCAAAGTCCGAGTTCTCGTGCGAACAGCTCCTGGGTAACCTGACGTCCATGCAAGTCATATCACGATGAGCCCAAGTGATATGCCTGTTCTTGCTGGACAACCTCTGGAACCTGTCAAAGCAAACGATGAGAATCAATGGAATCTACCGTAGAACACTCTTAATTAATTTATTTAAGTAAATTTCACATACAGCCGTGACACCAATTTACAGTGAAATTTTTAACAATGACATGAATTAGACAATACAATAACAATATAAAAACAAACAAAGAATTAACTAGCAGGGAAGTATAACATTCAATTAGCAGACATATGGGTCAGAGCTTGTGCGGTGAATGTTTTGCGTGACAGATAAAAAGGATCTATGGAAGGAGGGAGCGAATTTAGAAGGGAGGAGAGGCGACATAAGGGTGAGCGCTTGGTCAGGGAAATTCTGGGAATAGGAAGGTGGAGTAGGGAGAGCGAGCGGGTGGAACGAGTCGGTATTCTAAAATTCAACAGAGAGAGGAGTTCAGGGCAGTCAAAAGTCGAGTTCAAGATATTGTGTAGAAAATTGAAGTCCGTTTTAAGTCTGAGATTCTGCACTTTAGACAAGGAAAGAGAAGACGATACAGCATCAGAGGACGTATGTATTGCATAAGTGGGGGACTCTATGCCTAACTATTTCGGCAAAGAAGTGGGGGATGCAATCAAGGGATTTTAGGTTAGTCGGGGCTGACACGGACCAAATTGGAAAATGAAATGAAGTATTCCTACTAAAAAAGTGATTGAAACAAAAACATTCAAACATCACAGGAGCACCAATTAAATAAAACTGCACAGATCACAGCCAACCAAAATGATTATGTATCTATCTATCAAATGAAATTCCACACCAAAATTATGGCAAAAATAAACAGGAACACTCAAAGAGTAATAATAAATAAGTACTACATTCTGCAACAAAAAAATTAATCACAAAAATATACATTCAAAATTGGAGGTAATTTCCCAATTCGTAACAGAGAGTCCAAGCCCAAAAAAGGATGAAAGGGTGCCTACCATATTCACATGGGGACCTTTGCGACCAGCCTTATGGTAGTTCACATGCATACATTCTCATAAATCATACGAAGTAAATTTGAATTTCAACTACATATATTCAGGTGATTCTGCCAACCACTGGCCCTTGACTTCCCTATTCTTCTCCCCCTACCAATCCCTTTCCCCTACTTCACCAATTCTCTCACACACCACAATAATGTGGCCTTTGAAAACCTCTACCAATTATTATGAGCAGGAAATAATTGAGATTACCAAAGTATTCATGATTTGAAAAATTACATTTCAGCTCAATTCAGCTCAGCCACAGATATGTGCTTTTCAATCCATTTTAACTGTCTTTTCAATGAAAAAATGAAGTAGTTGAAAGAACAAAGACGTATTAAAGGGACTAAAAGATTTACTTCAAAACATCAATCATGATTCCCAGATGAAATTGGTGATGGAGATTACTTTTAGCACAAAATATTAATAGTGTTCCTCATTACACCCTCAAACAGAAGTCAACATTTTGCCACTGGGTTAATCAACTCACCTGTCTCCACAGAATTGGCAGATGTGATGGAAGCTGGGTATTTCACCTTCCTCCAATTGCGCTTCCGCTTCCTGGCCTTTGGCCGAATCCTCTCCGTCCGAAGACCACTCAGAGGGGTCAACACCATCATCCCTTCGGAACAGAGACACTTCTGGAGAGTCAGACGACGCATCGTAGCTATCCCCAGCAATGTCACTGCATGAAGGCCCACTGAATGACTTCCTGATGGAACCATCACTGCCACCTGACATCTTACTTATCGCATCCAATGACTTGGTCAAAAGGTTCAATTTGGGAAAGGGACTGTACAAGGAACTGGAATGAAACACAAATTAAGAGTTGAAAAAAGAATAGTGACACTAAAGATTAACATAATTCATGCACATTTCTAAAGCATACACTAGGACATTATCATATCATTGTATTCATGAATGCAAATATTACACCAAATTCATGAAACTGATGCAATTTTACGACTAAGCAATGTCACTATCCAGAGTTGATGAATGTACCTCCTTTCTCATCTGGAGTTCTCGGATGTGATTGGTAATTGGGAAAAAAAACAGGAAGGAGGCAATGCCATGAAGACAGGGCATCAGCAGACAATCAGCAGAAAAATTAATGCATAATTTCAATAGAACTTTGACAAAATTCCAGGCTAATAATTACGTGATTACTTCTAAGGATAAGATTTTTAAAACATACAAGATTACTTCAATACTTTTTATGTGATAATATTATATTTATGTACTAGGACAAGGAATACGTTATTTAAAACACATAGTATGTAAAATTTATTCAATTCAAGCGAAGAAGCTAGTTCGACCTCGTAAAAAGATGCTGATGTCACCAGGAATTTTGTTCTTTTTTTTCAATCTTACTTGAATCAAGAGTGTTAGACATTTCAATTCCGTTGTCTTGTGTGAAATTCCACATTTCGATGCGGCCACAAAAATTCTACTAAGCTACTGCACTTGAAATTATGACTAACACGTTTTAGGCCAGAAAATGTGTGCTGAACTGGCAAAATTTGAAGTGAAATGAATGTGAAATAAAAGATTTTGAAATTGCAGGTTGGAGCAAAAATCAGGAATAATTCACGCATAATTCCAAGGACTATAAATGCAAGCACAATTCCAGATTTTTCCCAGTCCCTGGACATCCTGGAAGGGCACAATGACTGCCTATGGCTAGTTGGATGGATTTGGGGTGGAATAATCTCACATCGTCAAACCAGGCAATAAGAGCTGTTACGAGGAAAACCAATCTACAGTGAGTCCTCTTTTAACATCACTTACCGTTCATGAAAAATGTGACGATAAACGAAATGACGTTAAACGAAACATAATATCCCATAAAAATCAATGTAAAAAGTGAATATCGGCTCCTAGACCTCACAATTCCTACACGAAAAAATTTTAGCACGTCATATCTGGGGCATTTTTTACGATGGGAATGCCAAATTATGGCAAAAATAAGAGTTCCTGTCTTCATCGACGACAATAGCAGCTGCGACGTAAATCCTTCCCCATTTTTGTATCTTCCTGCTCTTGCTTTTCGGCTTCGATACGGTGGTCGCCCGGGCAAGCATCGCCTGGGCATCATCATCGCTGAAACATTGTCACAGTTTCAGGAACCGAAATTATTGTGAACACAGTGAAAAAAGTGATGACAAAAATTCCGAGTTCTACACGGAAAAATGCCTTGAAATCACATTTTAGGTTCCTGAAAACCATTATGTCAAGTAAAACCTTGCGCACCTACCTAAGAACTCATTTTGCAGAAAATTTGCTAAAACCGTAATCGCAATTAACAATAAACACACCGTTTTACACTTTATATAGACTGACTGTATTAGTGCCCACTAAACGAACAACCAGCAATGCCTGCCACTTCACGTTTTTTCTCCTTTAAAAGACTTAAAGTTATTGCTAAGCACAGGTGCGATAAACGAATGACCATCTCAAAATTTTCGTGATGTTATCACAAAATGACGTTAAACGGGGTGACAGAACGTGGACTCACTGTACTGTTCTTTGAGAAAAGGAAGACTATCCAATGGAAGGATGGCCAAGAGATATAAGTAGTGAAAACATTCAAAACCTAACCTTTTACTAGCCATGGCAGGCAGTCCTATGGTGGGCTTTGTTGCATTAGCATCAGAACGGCTGCGCATGTTGGCCAGGGCTTTGCCCAGGAGGCCTCCAAGAGCAGAGGTCATTTGACTCTTCAAGTTGCCATCCATCTCGGGAACGCTGCCACCTTCACCAGGCCGCCTGCGCAGATGCTGTTGCGCTATGTGGTGGTTGAGCGAGATCACGTCGGAGTACAGCTCTTTGCATACAAAGCAAGGCAAGCGCCTGGAAGGAGTGGGACTTGAAGTCACACCCCCACCCACCACCACACCTCCAACGCCTCGCCCCGCAACAAGTTCCCGCAGAGTATTGCTGGCAGCTGGGTTCGATTTTTCTGCAAAGAGAATGAAGAATTAAAAATGAATGCAAAAGACAAGATTTGAGTAATACCAGGGATGGATTGGTTTGGCTCTTAGATTCTTGGCTTCTCCGGTTTTAAATTGGCTGGCCTATCTATCAGCCAGGTGATTTCAAATTAATTTTGAAAAAAAAAAAAAATACTTTTCCCAAGTTGTACAGAAGAGAGAACAACATGGGTGAAATTTTTTATCAATGACACAAGTATTAGAATCGCAAATAAAAGCAATTAGCTTCAACACATTAGAATAGGAATTTTTGAAAGAAGCCTCAGTACATCATGCGGAAAATTAAAAAATTCCATGATATTCTTCACGTATGAGCAGTTAAATAAGCTTAGAACCAGACTCAGAAAAGAATATACACTGGAATAATTTGGACCATGAGTAATCGGAAAAATTTCCAAGAGGATAATCTACATTACTGACTAAAGTGTGATGCTATGAATCCAATCACAAATAAGATAACTTGATAATTTATTTTAGGCAGTTTTCATAATACCTACCCATAATCAATACATAACAATAACCAACAACATGATCTGAAAATTATTCCATGAAAATGGAATGCTTGATTAAGAGCCAAATCTGTGAACCAGGACCGAGAACCAATGCCAGCAACTGAACCAGAAACACAACTAACAAAAGAGTGGCACCAACCTCGTTCAGTGATAAAAATCTTAAATTTAATCTCTTCCTCAATGAGTAGAAGCATAGGCTCATGAGAACCATCAACAATATAAATAATGAGCCATTGAAACTTTGTCTGACCAGTACAAATAATGAGCACAAGTTGATGAGAGAGCAAACTAATTTTATGAAGATATAAATACATATACATAGCACTTCCTTACAGCTAAAGCATTCTCCATGCCTATTATTAAAACTGAGAACATTAAAAAGCTAAAGCCAACTTTGACCATAAGCCCTAAATTACCTTTCTCATTATTTTATTAAAGACCTTCCTGCTAGCCTGAAGTAAACCTTAAAAAGAGTCGTCCACACACACTTACTAAGTAAGTCTAGTGATAAAGGCACTTAATTTTTCCAGGAGAAATGTTTCCAAAGTCTTTTGTGATGGCTAACACCCAGAAGGGAAGGCTTGAAAAGTATATAAACAATTTCAAAAATGAATAAATGTACAGCAAGAGAGAAAATGATCATAAAAACTTACTTCCGCAAGGCTGGCCATCGGTCGCTCCCTCCAGAATGTGTTGCTTGGCATCTTTCACCTTGTGCACCCACGCTACGTGAGTCTCGAGGGCTGCCAGGCCCAAGAAATGTCTATTGCACATGGGGCACACCATTTCTTTCTTCTCGTACTGGGAAATGAGCAGGTGGGCTGACGCAAGGCTGGCCTGCGCTGGCAGCAGCCTCCTTCCGCCACGCCATCCGCGGTTGCTCTCACGGGGAGGCGGCACGATCTTCTTGCACTTGCTTGGAGGCGGACCACACCGCTTCCTCTTCCCACCTCGACCATCCTAATGGTGGAGGAATTTAAGCATGGTTTACAAGTGGGAGGAGAACAAAGATGAAATGCATTAAAACAACATGTGGGGTCTGTCACTCAACTCAAAATCTCAATTAATTAAAAGAAAATCAGGGGATATGGAAAGATAAAGATTAGAGCTTGAGAAATGAAGACTATGACTCCAATTTGCATAAGGGACGGATCGAATCCAGGGACATCTCCAAGAACCCTATTTTCAGAATCCAGGATTGATCCATGGCTTTGGACCTAGATTTTTCTGTCGTTTGATCTGTTGCCTACTTCTCAAGCTATTTGAAGGAAAAAAATGCTTGTGATCATTTTACAGGTAAGCTGACAATTCCACAAACTCATGATGAGCATGTCTTTGTTTCTTAAATACTCCTCAGTCATCTGCATCGGTCTCTTATGGCTTGTTGCTGTTTACGCACGTGCAATCAATCCCTTCCCTCAGTGAAACGTTCCTCCTGATTGATTAAATGTGTCAAAACTTTAATGACATCACCCACTACTGAAAATTATGCAGAAACTTCCGTGTTTTCTTATTTTAAACTTAAGAGAGAATGACTGAATATGGGAGATCAATTATTGTTGTACCCTTGCATCTAACAAATTCTTCCGATGACTTACGATTTTGGGTCAGAGTGAATTTTAGATAGAGCCAGAGGGATGGTTGATACGTAGTTGAAAGTATATAGAATACTCACCCCATAGTAACTGGATGAATCAGCAGCCACTGATGGCAATGTAGTACTCTCTGCTTCTTCTATTGGTCCATCTCCTCCAATGGTTACAGCTGCAGACTGGTTATCCAGGTCAACAAGCTCAGGGTTAGGCAGGGGCCCAGTTTGATCATTATGTTCAATTGCACTGTATGGTACACTGGTTGGCATTGCATTGTTGTCGTACACGAAGTCAAGAGGCCCCGTTCCTAATTGCTGGAGCATTGCCATCTCCTCGTCTGTGGCTCCCATGGCACGTTGCAATTCCGCCAAACCTTCCCCAAAGAGCCCAACACCTCCATACTCCTCTTCAGGGGCCGTGGCTCCAGCTTGCATTCGGGATGAATCAAATCCAGGGACATCTTCTCCAAGGATCCTATTCACGGAATCCAGGATCGATCCAAGACTTGGGTTTGGAGGGGACGGATTGGGAGTCGAAGGATGTGCGACCGGGGTGGGGTCTTCGTAGGAGGGCACGCGTGGTATCGGGGAGAGGGAATGCTGAGGATCGGTCCAAGGAATGGGGTTGGGGGGTTGGTAACGCCACAGACCGGGCGAGGGTGGAGGGTTTGGGTCGGTGATCGGAGCCTCCCATCCCCCGTACACGCCCCAACCGTCCAGCTGCTGCGTTGGATGCATCTGCGTGGTGATGCTAGGTTGTTGCGGTGGCATCGCAGAGGGTGGTGCGGGAGGAGGTGGGGGAACCTGCTGAGGCACTACTCCAGTGTTCCACTCGTACATCATGTTATAGTTTGATGGTGGGGGTGCTAGGGGTTGAGCAAACTCCTGAGATGGAGCTACTGCTGGTGTTTCAGGCCAGACTGGAACTGCTTCATCTTCGCCGTTTTTTGTGCCCTCGATGACCGTCGCGGATTCGGGCGCCGCCGCGACGGTGGCTTCCGGGGACACCTTGGTGATGCTGCTCTCTGCCTCCTGTGCTGGTGCAGGCTGGTTGTCGCCCTGTTCAGATTTCTCTCGCTCACTTGCTGTCTGACCGATGAGGGAGCTATCGGCGATGTCTTTTGGAATGGGCACTTTTGATCCTTCTGGCTGACTTACATCGCTTGTGATGACTCTGGAGGAAGAAGCATTTTCAGGAACAGTTAGTGGTGCCACGACTTCCTTTCGAACTTGGACCTCTGTCTTGCCTTGATCCTCCTTTGGGGGAATTTTGCTGGCTTCTGGAGGAGAAGCATCTACTTTTTCGCTTTCAACCATGGACTTGGATGAATTGTCCTTTTTTGATACCTTATCTTCTTCATCACCTTCTTTGGTCTCGAGGTCTGGTGGCTTCTTTTCTGCTGGCTTTCTTTCCCCCGATTTCTTCTCCGGGGACTTTTTTTCTGGAGGCTTCTTTTCGGGTGCCTTTTTTTCTGGGGTCTTCTTGTCTGAAGACTTTTTCTCCTGCAAGTTTTTTTCCTGTAAGTTTTTTTCCTGCAAGTTTTTTTCCTGCAGGTTTTTCTCTGTCAAGTTTTTTGGCTGCTGGTTTTTCTCTGTCAAGTTTTTTTCCTGCGTCTTTTTCTCTGGTGACTTCTTCTCTGACTTTTTTTCCGCAGTCTTTTTTTCTGGAGACTTTTTCTCAGGTGATGGCTTCACTTTTGCAGATGATGTCTTTGCATCACCATCATTCTCCGAAGCTGCACTTTTCCCCTTCTTATCTTGAGGACTAGATTTCTCACATGACTCAACCTTCGAGGTGCTAGCTGCATCACTTTTCTCACTCTTTTCTTTCTCCGAAGCAGCCTCATTGCTTTCTTTCCCCTTTAAATCTCCATCACTTTTCTTTTTGGAGGTCTTCCCTTCTCCATCATCCTTCTTCTCTTTGTCTCCCTTGCCTCCATCGCTGGACTTGGGAGCACTTGTTTTCTCTGACTCTTTACCTTTCCCCAATGTACTCTCACTTTCCTTTCCACTGCTTTTCCCACCTTTCTTAGCTGATTCGGCCATTTTCCCTTCTCCAGGCCCCTCCTCTTCATCACCCCCTTTCTTGTCTTTTGATTTTTCACCTTCCACTGACTCTTTGGAAGCATCTTTCTTCTCTTGAGCCAACTTCAAGTTGTTCTGATGCTTACGACTCATTCCGTGCTTGACAAGGTTAAAAGCAGATGAATAAGACATTTCGCAAACTTCGCACCAAAAGTTCTCAACTACCTTCTTCACTTCCTGCTTCTTCTTCTTTTTGGAAATCTTTTTGCTCACCTTACCCTTGGGACCTTTGGTGCCTCTCAGTTTGCTGTCTTTTCCTTCATCCTCGTCATCCTCCTCCTCTTCCTCTTTCTCACTCTCTTCTTCTTTGGCATCATCTTTCTCCTCCGACTCCTCAGGTTTGACTTCTGCAGCATCTTTAGGCTTCTCCTCCTCCATCTCTTTCACAACAGGAGCAGGTTCTTCCTCAGGCTTCTCGACAGCAGCCCCTTTCTTCTCTTTGGCAGGCACTGAGACTTCCTCTTCCTTCTTTGAAACGGGCGACTTTCCCTTATCATCCTTTGTAATTTCTTTATCCTTGGAGGAAGCACCTTTGCCTTGAGCTGATCCTCGTGTGACCTTGGGTTCTATCTCGGGGGCAGCAGCAAGTGGCATTTCTTCAGCCTTTGGACTGCTTGGTCTTTCCTGAGACGCACCCTTTCTCTTGCCCTGTCTTGGGGTGACGGGGGTGGAATCGGCCTTCTCCTGAGTGACCTTTGGGCTCACTTCACTCGCTGGTGCGGCCGGTGTTGCTGCCTTGGTTGAACTCTTTCCTCTCCTACCCCTCTTCCCCCTCACTTCGCTCCCCGAAGTGTCCTCCTTCTCATTCTCTTCCTCCTTCACAACGGACACACTTTCCGGTTCATCTGCTAATTTTGGAGCTTCCTTTTCAACTTCCACTTCAGCTTCCTTGACAACTGGAATGGGACTCTCTTCTGTCTCAGTTTTAACTTTAACTTCGTCACAAGCCGTTTCCTCAGCATTGTCCTCTTTCTTTGTTTGATCGTCCTTCTTTTCCTCCCCCTCACTGGCCACATCATCATCTCCCTTGGTTCCACGCGTACTTCGCACACCTTTTGGAGATTTCCCTCTTGTGCTGGCAGTGGCCCCCTTCTTTCCTCCCTTTCTCTTTGGTGTCTCCGATTCGATTACAGGCTCTTCTGCTTCCACTTCAACTTTGTTCTTCTTGGCGACGTGCCCACCAGAAGAACTTCCTCGTGTCCTCTTACCAGTGGTCAAGATGATTGTCTCTTCTGGCTCAGGGGTCTCGGGCCTTTCTTCGACTTCTGCGGTTGTTTCCTTGGCTGGTGCCTTCTCTGCCGTATCCTCAACTACGACTTCTGCCGGAACCTGTACCTTGTCTTCAGGTTCTGGAACCTTCTCTTCAACTTCAACCTTCACGGGCATTTCAACCACTTCCTCCTTCACCTCCACTGGAGGTTCATCCACCGGCTTCACAATTTCTTCCTCCGTGATAGTTACAGTGGTTTCACTCTCAGTGAAAACAGCAACTTCGGCATCAGCAGTTTCAGAAACAACAGGTTCCTCCACTTCCACTGTAATGTCCACCTTTGCAATCTCCACAGCATCCACCACAATGGCTTCTGATGCCCCCTCCTCCTCTTCCTCCTCGGGCTCCACCGGAGTCAGCACGGGGATGTCATCATCCTTGGTGGGAGGACTGGCCACTGGCTCTTCCTTTTGCAGCTGAGGCATGTCCGGCTCCTGAGGAGGCTGAGATTCCATCTCCTTGCCATCGGATACCATTCCCTCTTGGCTTTCCTCATCTTTCTTCACCACTTCTTCCTCGACATCCTCTTCCTCCTCCTCCTCCTCTTCCTCCTCTTCTTCATCCTCTCCTTCCTCATCCATCTTTCTCCCCACTGCACTAGGGGCAGTAGCCCTCCTCGCATGAACTGGTGTGCCCCTGGGCGATGGGTTGCTACCGCATACCCTCACGTGCTTCTCCATGGATGTGGCATACGTGAAATTCTTACCACAATGAGGACAAGCGTGAACTGGTCTCACACCGCTGGATGATGTCAACCTGATGCCATCGCTAGATGGTGCAGCTGGCGTCTGCCGACGAAACACACATTTCTTTCCATGACGTTCGCAAGATGAGGCATTGTCAAACACAGCTCCACAGCCCTTGCACACATAAGGCTCTCCAGGCACACTCGGTGCAACGGAGCTAACTGGGTGCTGATTGACAGGCGACGACCCTGGTCTCACTCTCTTGCTGGCGCTGTACTTGTCTCCTTCAGGGCTATAAGCCTCTCCCACAGCCTCTCCAAACCTCCTCTTCAACGTGAAATCTGGAGTGGTTGTCGCAGATCTGCTCTTGGAGCCGGGGGGACGACCTCGTGCTTTCTTTATTGCACCCTGGGGACTGGATCCACCGGCAATGGGGCTGCCTGATAGCAAGGGTTGCTGGGGCATGGCCACAGATGTAGATGGGACGGCCATGCCTTCGATGTTGAGAGGGGTGGGCGGAACTGGATTCTTGGGTGGCCTTCCCCTCTTGGCTGCTGTTGGTGGAGCACCTTTGACACCAAGAGGCGCCTTGTAGCCGCTCACTCTCACAAAGTTTCCAGAGAAGGATACCTACAATTCAAGATAAAAAATATACACTTGATATTCAATAGATATTAAAAATTTAAAAAGGACCTAAAAGATGAAAATCACCTTTTTGGTACTCTATGATCTTAGTCCCCTTGATACACAGTTGATTATCATTTTAGCATTATTTTTGTAATACTTGTGTTAATGCTAATTTAAATAATAAAACACAATATTCAGATAAAAAAGCTTGAAGAAGATATTTAAATGGTCAGAAATAGGTTAAATCAGTAACATATATTCATGATATAATTATGAGATAGATTTAAATAACTTCTTTGAGAATTCATGTTCTTTCCCATAGATTTATACCACAATTTATGATAGAATTAAATTTTAATCTTCTTCTTATAAGTTTGGAGATGAGCACCATAAAGAATTAAATATCTCAAGCAATAGAGCAAAACAATTTTTTAAAGGGAAAGAATTCTGTTCACTTTATGATAATCCAACTAGGAATTACAGCATCTAATATTTCTAGTAAAAAATATGATACATTTCTCATAACATTGATATTGTAAAACACTCAATTAAACATCAATACTTGAGATAAAGAATATAATGAAACAATAAATAAAATTTGAAATTATCAGTACACGAGAACAAGCAATGTTGAAAATGCATATGTATACATGCATAATGCATGACGTAGAAATGAACAGCTTAAAAATGGTTGAATAAATAAAATTAAAAAAACATCGACTAAACATCCAATAATGACGACATAAAAAAGCAAATACTTCATTGCTATGCCTTTGAAAAGAATAAATACAAAATAGGCTATATCTAAGGATCATAAAAATAATTTATGTTGGGAGGGAACTAGAGGTTATGGTCCACATTTGAAATACTCGCTACATAGAGACTTTCATTGGCCAATCCAAAATCATTTTCCTGTATGATTAAAGGTAATTAGAATCTTGAGAGCTTGATTACATACTAAGAATATTAAGGATGAAGAAGTTAGATTCATCATTTGATGATTACAATTCACTTCTGCAAGGTTTGTACCACCACAACATTCTATTTTTAATATTCCTTGACAAAGTGTGTACCACAGTACTTGGCAACCACAAAATTCACTCAAACAGATTGAAGCTACGGTTTAAAACATCAACTCTGTAAAATCTGACCAAACATCTTTTAATATAACACAAAGTAAGGAGGAACACTATTTATCTAAAATCTTTTTTAAATAAAAGTAACCGAGGGAGGCTAGATGTGGAGGAGGGGAATTCTTTTTCAAAATTATATTAATTCAGGAAAATTAAATAAAATTACTGTCGTAGAGAGGTACATTGTTTTCAGCCTCGGTAGCAAAAATGAAATACAGTTATAAATTGAAAAAAAAAAAATCAATCATAAAATGAGACTTAAAGGCATTTAGGACACATATGGGGGTAAAAGTAAATGAATATTAAAATGATAAATAAAAAAATAATTGACTCAATAATAAATTACAGACAGAGAATTACTAACCAATATGAGAGAAATATTGGTAAAGATAGCAAAAAATAATAACTTGAAGGCCTAATTTGTGGATCCTGTAGATATGGACTTCTCATTGGACGTCATAAGCTTCATCAAAAACTTGGTTTGAGCACTTAGTTAGACAAGGATTTTAACAATTTTATGAGATTTTTTAAAGTTACCAACTCCTTAGATTATGGTACACTAATCCCTTAGTAATATGTACCAGGTAAATTTGTTAATGGCCCCAAGAATTTACTCCTTCTCAATTTTCACGAACGATTTTCATAAACTACTTAACAACTGAATACTTAAGACAGGCAAAG
This sequence comes from Ischnura elegans, assembly GCF_921293095.1. Classification (NCBI taxonomy): domain Eukaryota; kingdom Metazoa; phylum Arthropoda; class Insecta; order Odonata; family Coenagrionidae; genus Ischnura; species Ischnura elegans. Next base: position 108,109,319 of record NC_060253.1, on the reverse strand, counting down.
CTTTAACAGGCTCATAAAAATATGTATTTAACTAAAGACATTGCAGCAGGTCATTATCAATACCCAGTTTGAATACATCATAAATCTGAGAGATCTATTAAGTAATTGGATTGGCTTTTATTATAAAATTCCGCCACTGATTCCATGCACAAGGCATCCGTTTTTTTTATTTTCAACGTTTCTATTGAAAGAATATTTAAAAAATTATTCATGAAGTCTTTGCATTCAAAAATTTTCCATAGCTAATGGAAATAACATACATTTATATTTGTAAATATAGCAGTGAGATGAGAAATTTTAAAATACATTAATAATCATTCTAAGGCGAGAGAGTTGAGGATAGATAGTAGAAAAAAAAGTAGGATCTACATCGGTTGGCTTCAAAAGAAAAGTCAAAATAAGGAATGAGAATAAAACATATGAAGTTCATTTATGATTTCACAGAGCAAAATTTATTGTTAGTCTTAATAGTTAATTCATTGTTAAAATTTGACCTCATCTAATGAATTAGATTAATTTTTCTAAACATCCATTATTTAAAATCTAAATAGGCATTACACCTATTATTAGAGGTTCTGCATGAGGCTTATCATTTATCAGGCTTCACATTAAAATCAAGAGAAAGATTTTTCATTGATCTCTCAATCATAAATTGTTGACGCCAGTAAATTAAAGTAATTTTCCTCATAATATGTACCAAGAGGAGGGAAAAATGATTTCTGGTACAAGATTAAATTTGGCTCCATGATTAAAATCCAGAAAAAATGCTTAAACAACTCTACAGCAAAGTTAACATCAATTATAGGAAAGCCAAGTCAAGAAAAAAGGGTATCTTCAGCTCACACAGGAGTAATGCTTCTTTAATACCAAAACCTTCCCTCTGCTTCACAATAATTTAAGTTAAACCAGACGGCTTTTCATAATACATAGCTTTTTACCAAGGGCTTGAATCAACACTACCGGCCTTAGGAAAAACAAAATTTGAGAAGGGTTATGACCAGTCTAGTACACGAGCTAACGGAAAAAGAAATAAGAATTGCTAAAAAAACAAGATATAAGAGGTAAAAATAGAAATATTTAAGTGAATACATAAGGTGCCATGCATATGAATATGCCAAAAAAGAGATAACGATGCACAACCAAAAGATAAGAATACACAAGAGAACAATCCCAAATACTACCTTGAATCTTTTCCTTAAGAGGTGATTCTGTGAAAAAGGAAAGACATTTATTATGAAGAAGTATTCACTACATTGGAAAAGAGAATCATACTGGTATGTATTGAAATACTTGAATGATCGAGTCATTTTGTTACTTTACAAGAGAGCTACTAACAGTTCAATTGAAATAACTAAAATACGTAGTGGTTTAGTTGTTTCTAACCAAACCCCATTTAAACCTCATTTACCTTCCATACTCATCTCATTAAAAGGAAAGTAGATACGAATTTGCTGCTAAGAAACTGAGATTTAACTACCATTCTGCTTCTTGAAATGCATTTCCATGACACAACTGATGAAATGAAGGGACCAATACTAATTAATTTGTAACCCAAAATTGTTTTCTTAAAAATAGTTCTCATTATTCGGTAATACTCCTCAAATATTTCATTGATGCATGACCCTCATCCTTGGCATGGCATGCCCTGATCAAATTCTAGCAATTAAATTCTTGTAATAAGTGGGCAATACCACTACAATGTTTTTTTCTTCATAGAAAGCACAGTGATGTCTTTCAGTACATGATTTTTTAAAAATCATTCTTGACTGTCTCTTTTGAAATTTACTGTCACAGGTATGCTATGTAATGCATAGTTTACGTATGGCCTATGGCCTTTTATTCCAAATTGAGATAATTACAAATATTAATTAGTATAGTTACCAGGAACTGGTAGAGCAAGAAACATGCCTACTACATAATTTTAATAGGAAAACTCGAAATGATTACATTATTATTATTACAATGATATTATTATGGGATTACACCATATCTATCCAATATGAAAGCAATTTTATAACACGAGAGACACTGAGGTACTACAGTTTTCCTTCAAAAAAAATTTCACAGAAAATTGCCAATAAAAACTTTGTTTCACGAGAGCTAAGGAAATATTAAACTCATATACTGCACAATAAATACTATAGTGGCTTCCTTTAATTTAATTAATCAATGCCCAAGACCTGTTCATCAAAACAATTAGGGCAAATGTGTTAAATGAAATGGTTTCACTACATGTGTAAAACATTATTCAAAGAACAAAATATTAGTTTATAGGAAACAAAGACACACACAGTGAAAAACAGTTATGGCCAACACACCGCGTTTGAAAATTTGCTTTGAATAGTATTCACTTCCAAAGAGCCATATTTGAGAACCAAATAGGTAAAAGCATCATTAATTCTCATGAACATGGAAAAAACCTAAATCACTCCCATCATATCATATTAACAAATATCATACGACTTATGTACATGCATTCAGAGAACTGTGTATGAAATTAAACAGGAATCATTGAGAACCCAAATTGACCATCTCAGCACGTTCCTGCTACAAGCCCCAAACGCATGCACTAAAAGGTCACACAGTCTTTGAAGGAAAAGGTTGGCATCATGGAAAAGGATAGAGATCACAACACGAACCAAACCATTATAATGGGAAAGTCACACATTTAGCAGCAATTTTAGCTATCCATGAAGTGCGGTGAGTCCCCTTTTAACATCACTTACCATTCCAGGCAAATGTGATGATAAGCAAAATGACGTCAATTGAAGCATAATCTCCCATTAGAAACAATACAAAACGTAAAATTCAGTTCCAAACCTTCGCCCTTACCATGGGTAAAAATTTTTGCAACCCACTACTGGAGCATTTTTTAATGATTTGAATGCCAAGTTATGGCTTAAAACCAAATTCCATCTTCACATACAACATTAGCAGCAGCATGGTGCTGCTCTACAAGAAATGTTGATTGACCCCAGAGGAAATAAAAAAGATAGCTCACTTTGAACCCACATGAAAATAGATTACACAACCTTGTAATCAGGGCTATATTTACATGAACATTAATAGAAATAACATTGTTCACCAACCAGCTAATATTACCACTGACAAGAAACTCACACTGTGGATGGTGGCCTGGCTTCTTGTTTTGATTTCATCTTCATTAAACTGGATTACCCTGCGTGTTGCTCTCTTGGCTGGAAGGTTTGCGATCATTCGCTGGATACTATCACCTAAAGAAAATGATTAACACCATACTGTTATTGGAATGTTTTGCTACTTCAAGAATTCCTAAAACAAAAAGTGCTTATGAATTTGCACATTGGTAGGTAACATAAATAACTGAAATTAACATCTTGCAAAGGAAGAAAGAACAGATCCTTAGCAATAATGATGAATAATTATAACATGCAGATCATAAATCATGCATTTGAGGGTCTTCAACCCAAAGGTGGTTCATGGTGCATACTTGCATCTATTTTATTTTTGCTGCCAAAGGATATGTTACTGATGCAAATTCGATTTATACTAAAAAAAAAGGCATTCTGCAAGTATTTCAATTTCAATTCTTTAACACAGCAAAATTCAACAGTGTTAAAAAAATTATGGGACTTCATCATGATAGTTCAGAAAGGAAAGGCATACGCAAGTTCCAAAATTATTTATTGATGCCTCAATTATTTATTGATGATTGAAACATCAATAAAAAAAATGTGGAATCTACCATTATCTTTCTTTTCTAAACTATCCTAAACATGGTACACAAAACTTGAACATGAGAAAATCATAAATAAGAAATGTAAACCATGAAACATTTTGGTAATTCCCTTCAGGTGGTGCATAGCTAATGGACTTTTCCTTCAGTGCAGAAGAAGCAGGCTACATATACTTACAGAAACCAATTTAAATTAAACAGAAAATGGCAAAATAATACGAACAACTACTTTATACTCATGACATAGAAATGATATACAAATTTGAAAAGGAAGCAATAAGAACAATCCCAAAATATTTTTTTTCAATTGTGTGACAGAATCACTACAAAATTACTTGCAACATTTAAAAGACCTTTTGGATAACTTGAGCCATGCAATTGCTTCATCAGGCATCAATACCTATCCCAAGCAGCAATTAATATCACCATGGAAGATGATAAACATCTCTAGTTATGGTCACAATCAGTGGGGAATAAAGATTACATCTTGTCATCGGGGCCACAATCAATAGTTAGGAAAATTTAATCGAGGATGCCCCGTGATATCTCATGTTTAAAATGAGGATGATATTTCAAAAAATTATCAAAGCATGATAGTACTAGAAGACAGACCAGAAACACTATGATACATCTAGGTGGAGCATGGTAGATAGCTCTTAGTATCACCAGAGTTTGGTGATACTAGTAATACTTGCCAATGTAAATTTAAGATTGAAACTGAGAGGGCTAAATACTAAATGTTTTCCATTTTTTGAGGGGGCCACTTTACCCTCCTAATCACAATACTTTTTATGGAGTGTCTTAAAAAAATTAAACTTACTATCAGTTCCCCTGTTGTGACGAGCTCGATGCATTTTCACCGGACTGCTTGGAATGTTTCTCTTCATGCCCCTTCGGCCCCTCTGCCTCCTCCTGCGGCTCCCAAATGGCCTCCACTTCCGAGAGTTACGCCTCGATGAGGCAGCAGGCGAGCTTCCCCCAGCCCAAGCTGCCCATGCCAGGTCTCCGCCACACTCCAGCATGTGGCTGTGCAGATCTGGCAACGAGGGACACACCCTGGAGCACTTGGTGCATCGTGCTGACGGCGATTCCATCCCATTGTTGAGGGTAGGGGGCACAGATGGTGCAGACAGGAGGGCTCCCCTTGGACCCAGGGGCCTTCTGCATAGTAAATCCCCGAGGAATGATACTGCGACACTGGCAGATCCGGGAGAAAGTTTCGGCGTGCCTGGAAGCACAATGGCTCCATCTTCAACTTCTAGGTGCGTGCACCACACATTTGGATGCCTGGCGAGTTTGTGATCTTCCAAAGCCCAGAGATCACAGAATCTGGATGCGCAAGCACAGCAAATGTAACTGCGAGGCCTGACCCATTCCCCACTGAGACCCGACCATTCACCCTCAACAACTTCTTCCTCTGGTTCTTCCTTTGTCTTTGCTTCATCTTTCTTAACCTGATCTCCTGCTTTGCTAGTCTCGACAAGAGCCAAGGTCTCGGGAAATGCTGGCCTCTGCTCTGGGTCCGGCTCTAGAGCTGGAGTGCTGTTTACTTTCCTCTGGTTGTTCCTGACCACAAGTTGTGTTGATATATCCCAATATGACATCTGCTGAAAATCTTTTGGGAAGTTGTATTTTTCCCAAATAGGTTCAACTTTCACTTCTTCATCATTGTCATTTTCATTGCCAGCTCCCTTGGCATCCTCTTTAGAATGTTTATCTGAACTGTTTTGTTTACGAAGTTTGCCATCAAGGTGATTTAGAAGATTCTCTCTTATGTTACTGGCAAGTCGAGTATAAAACAATGTTTCAGGGTCATTTGCAGAGGGCTGAGTGGTAGGTTGGTATGGGCAGGGTGAAGGGACTGATGAGGATGAGGATGAGGACGGCTCCCCATCCAAAAGATCTCTGTGTCCTCTCTCAGATGACTGTGACACCACAACAGGACTTTGGCTTCGGCTGCTACTCTCGCTATCTCTTCCACCAGATTGTCCTTTGCTGGTTGCTGCTGCCCCCGCCTTTCGACCGACAACTTTAGTCTGAGTTGCTCCATGAGCCAGCCTACGATGCCTACACATGTTGACATAATTGGTGAACATTTTCTGGCACACACCACATGTGTACCTAAACTCTTCCTCTTCTCCTTGAGTTGAGGCTGCCGCTTGAGCCGCTTCAGTCTGTCTCCGACTTTCTGTTGAAGGAGCTACTGCTGCAGCAGCAGCCCTGACTAGGTCTGCATCTTCCTCTTCCTCCTCTTCATCCGAGTGTTCAGCACCCTTACGACGAGATCTGTGCTCTTCAGCATGCTCTTCCAAGGCTAGGCTGGTAGGAAGCCTCTCACCACACAGCGCACACGAGTGGTACATTTCCTTGTGGATCGATGCCATGTGAGACCGCAAATCCTCGAGTTGAGCAAACGACGGGGTTTCTCTGATTGGAGTTTCTGGCGTGTCCTCAGCAGTCTCACAGAGGTAGCAAGGGTGTGGGCCAGGCGAGGACTCGTGCAATTTACGATGCCTCCTCCTCACTGCGGCCGATGAAAATCTCTTATCACAATAGGCACATAAATACACAGTGGGCGTTGGAGAAGATGGATGCAGCTTAGGAGTGGGAGTGGGTTTTATGGCTACAGCCGGAGGAAGCACATGATGGGCAGCAGCATGCTGACGAAGAAGACTCGGCCTGTTGGATCCACACTGGTGCTCCATCAAGTGAGCCTTTAACTTCCTCTTTTCATCAAAACATACTCCACACGTGTGGCAGCGAAAAAGGTCTCTCAATAATGTCCTTCGGCCACCACTTCCTTTCTCGGAATCCCTTTCTGGAGATTTAATTTCACTAGTTGGTAATGTGGTGTGAACATAAGGACGTCTTGCACCACTGCCGCCGGTAACTGACATCCTGTCACCCACCACAATTCCACAGTTGGATAGGTCTCTTTCCGAAAGATGACAATAGTTGATGTGAGCACGCAAGTAGTGGCGTTTCAGACTGAAAGCTCTTCTGTAAACACCAGAGCATATATCGCAAGCAAACAGCTTTCCTCCAGCCCCACCCTGGCCGCCACCGGACATGACAACATGGGCCTCCTCAATACGGAAGTTGTATTTATCAGGCGGAGGAGTTTCGGCACGCCCTCCTTTCCTTCCGGGTCCAGTTCTCATGGGGGGAATCGGTGGAGGAGTAGACGAAGGGAGAGAGAGGGAGGATGGAGTTGCCTGTTTAGATGGTGATCCTTCAGAAAGGGGCTGTGACAATGAAGAAACACTCCTAGGAGGCAAATCATGCTTAACTCCTTCAACACCTGAGGTAGGCCACTGCTCTTCCCCCGGCCTATATCCATTTGGTCCATAGAAGTTAGGTATAATAACTCCACCGGGAAGCAAGTTTGGTCCTGCAGTGGTAGTACGAGATGCTCCAGAAGTGGGCACCAGCTCCAGGGAGCTCATGGCTGAAGATGGCCTTGGAACTGGATAATTCTGGACAGATTGATTTGCCTGGCTAGCAACAATTGTCCTAGGTGGAATACCAGTTTGCATAAAGCCTGAGAGGATAGGGCTCTCTCTAGGTCGCCTCTCCATCATAGGATCCCTGGGCGGCTCACTGCTGCATCTCACGACCTGTCCCACTCCTGCATCTCCTGCCTCTCGGCCTTCCTCGGCACTGCTCTGCGATGTTCTTCCACTAGGGGGAGTACTTGGAGAGCCAGTGGTATACTCTCTTCCAAATATCAATGGCAAGTTCGGTACCACTATTCCACCAGGGAGAACAGCACCTCTACCATCAGGTAATGTTTGCTGAGTCTGCTGCGCTGGTGTCTTTGGAGATGATGACCTGGACTTCACCAGATTTACAGGGAAATTCTGACGTGAAGACTGCTGAGCACTCGAGGATGGAATCACAGGAGGTGGGGTGGGTGTGGATGCTGGCTGTCTACACATAGTGAGGTTCATGGCAGTGTCACTTGGTTGGGTAGAACTACTTGTAGATTTAGCCAAATTCAAGGCACTGCTGCTGTTCTTTGACATGGCATATGAAATTGCATTTGCATTAGTAAAATTAGGAGCTCCAGGAAAGCTGGTAGAAGGGTGAACAAATGGGTGTCTAAAAGATTGAGGGGATTCTCTACGTCCCCTTGGCAGTGGTGGGCTGCTGAGGTCCTCTGGCATGAGGTCAACACCCCTTCTGTCTCGCCCAGAATGAGAGGGAGGTGATACTGATCGACTGCAACGAGGTTCCGCTGGAGGCTTGGGCCTAATAGGAGGACCATACCCTGAATAAGGAGGAGGCCACATATGTACTGAGGGAAGTGACCTCCAGTCTCCAGGTGTCCAAGTTCCCAAAGGATGTCCATCGACTTGGACAGAAAGTTTATCCGCTTCTTGACTGCCCCACCTAGGGGGAGGGGCATTCCTTGCTTTACCAGTCCCTTTTTTCCTCTTCTCACCCTCACCTTCAGGCATTTGCTCTGTTACTGGAGTCTTCCTTCCAGCCAAGTAAGTTTCCATGCCACTAGGCTTAGCACCTGACCTCACATGGGCCTCACTAGGCATGGCCCACTGAGGCATACCACTGCTTCCCATCTGCAAAACCAATGGAGAAGCCTGAGCCCTGTGGTCCATGGAAGTTCCTTCCCCTGATCTGTTACCAATGCCCACAAGCACTTCCAGTGAATTTCTGAAATTTTGCTGTGCCATAAATGCTTGCTCCAACATATTCATGGGCACCGGGTATTCAGGAGTTTTTGATGGTGGAGGCATTGACGATGGACGTCCATGCTTCCTGGATCCAGAATCTGTCTTTTCTCTTGCTGGCTTCTTCACAGCAGGTTCCATGGTAATGGTCACAGGTGGTGGTGTTGGCTTTGGTGCTGCTCGAGGAGATTCTCTCAAAAGTTCTACTTCTCCAACTTTAGCCACAAATTCCCAGCTTTCCGTGTTTCCTGGAGGAAATTTACTCACACCGGAGGGACCATCAGTATGAACACCTTCTGGAAAATTTTTGGGGTCGTGAGGCATTAGATCCTTCCTAGGTCCCTCAGTAGAAACACTAATACTTGAAAACATTGGTGAAGAACTGGAAGTTTTTCTCATTAGTGACAATGGTGAACCAGTAGAACCAACTGGCTCCCTCATCACTTCAACATCATTGACCTTCACTATATCCTTTCCCTTCTCTTCGGCAACCCTGATCACCTCCAAAAGCTTAGAGGAACTGCCGGAGCTGGAGGTATTTATAGTGCTTATGGAAAGCACATCCTCAGCATACTCAAGTCTCTTACTATCACCATCTGTTGGCTTGCTGAACGGCTCTGTACTCACTTCCACAGTTTTCCTCTTCACTTCAACCTGTTTCTCTTCCCTCTTGACAACTTTAGGATTACTCTTTTCCTTTGCATCATCTACTTTTGCCACAACCTTGATCGGAGAGGTTGTAGGTGGTTTATAACCTGCACGAGTTCGCGTGGTTGGGCCAACTGCAGATGGGGATGGAACTGCAGGTTTCTCTTTTCCAGTATTTCTTTTCATTTTGGGGAATTTGAAGCTGGGATTATCTTTGTAATCTTCCACAGATCTCTTGTCAGCCTCAGTTGCTAATTTGCTATCCTGTTCTTTCACTAATGCCGCTGCTGTCTCAAGTTTATTCACACTTAATGGTGAAGGTTTATCAGCTGGATTTGTTTGACCATCACTTACTTTAATAGAAATGAGACTATCCTTTGAAGATTCTACACTTTTTGAGCTAAGGTCCATAACAGCACATGTATCCAAGACAATTCCTGTCTCTTTGTTTGGTACCACAGGTTTTTCTGCCAAAGGCAACTCAGCAGCAATAACTATTTCTGGTTGTACACTAGGTAAACTTCTTGTGGCTTCCACAGATGTAGACAGAGTTATTTCTGTCTTCCCAAGGGCAATTTCAACTCCTTGTCTGGGAGGTAACTGATTCTGGTCCTTAACAGGTACAGTCTCACTTTCTGGAATAACTTTAGTTTTCTTAAATATTCTTTGGTCATCTTTCATAATAAGATTTTTCCTACGTGATGCTTTGGCCACTCCCATCTCTATTAATCCAGGCATCTTCTTTGGTGATGAAGATGACTCCTTAGGCGTTGAATCTGGAGCACCACTCTGCTTCTGTTGCCTCATTTGATTGGCAACAGCTAGCTTCTCTGTGATGCCTAGAATCGACTTATCTCTTGAATGCCTTAGGTCACCTCGCTTTTTTAATTTACTGCTGTCAGGTTCAGTGGACAAAACAACATTCTCAGCCTTCAACTCTCCAATGACAGGAGATTTCATCACATCTTGTGAAAGAACAGATGTCTTCTCTTTCTCCATTGGGTTTTGAGACGATAAAGTGTCATTTTCATGTTTAACATTTGCGGAAGATATAGCAGAGGGCTTCCCTTCATCTCCATCTTTCACAGAAGTATTTGCCACATCCTTTCCACTTTCTTTTTCTCCATCTTTCTCAACATTTTTAGCAGAAGCTTCCTCAGATTTTTCTGTTATGTTCTTGCCTAAAAGTTTTTCACTAATGGGTGCAGCTTCAGAAATACTTTTACCATTTTCGTTGTGCGACTGTTCAAGATTGTTTTCCCCATTGGAATGTTCAACATTTGCTGCATTCAAAAGATCAGGAATAGGACCCTGTAGAGAACTGCTAGACTCTATTTTAGACATAGTAGTACCTAGAGAGGCATCCGTTAAGACCAAAGCTGAATCTGTACTTTGCCCCTCATTTTTAAAATCTGAAACATCAGCAGACTTTTTAGCATCAAGATTTAACTCTGCTGAAATACCAACAGCAGATTTCATTTCAGACGCACTAGGAATTACTTCACTGTCTTTATCAGAGGTAGAAATACTTTCACTTTTGCTATGCAATATTTTTTCTTGATCTTCAACCTTTGATGTAGTATTGTTGTTCAGATGGGTTGCTGAAGGAAATTTCTTTATTTGGCTATCACTAGCTCCAACATTAACAAATGGAGGTTCAATTTTATCTTGTTTTGGCAGAAAGGCTTTTGGATCTGAAGTTTTAACTTTTCTAATATCAGTAGCTCCTTCAGACACTCTAACTGATTGTAGAAGGGCAGCTGAAGGTAAAGGACTTCTTTCTGTGTTTCCTTTTCCTTCAGATGATTTTACAAGTTTCTGTAAAGGTTCTTTATCAGCAGACTTATCATTCTGCCCTGACTGCTCCTCTAACATATCTTTAGAAACCAGAGGTTTTTCAGAGCAGTTAACATTTGTACGTTCCAAACTTGGCTTGCTTATCCCTTTAACAACATTTTGATCTAATTTAGCCTCCAAACTAGAAACAGAAGATACATTTTCATCAGGTTTCTTTTTAGAAAGCTCAACACCCTTGGAATGGGGTTTTTCGTTCACTACCCTTTCATTTGACTTTGGGGTGCCATTGCCACCCTTGACAAAAAGCGAGTCTCCTTCCTGCGCTAGGTTAACCTCACCTTCTGATACAATTGGAATGTTTCCTTCAAATTTTTCCTCTGTTTTTGAGTCCTCTTTTGTTTTTGGATGATGCAATGATACTCCTTGTACTTCAACAGACACAGGTGCTGAACTTTTAGACTCATCTGTCACAACAGGAGTATCAGGAGCCTTATTGACCAATTCTACATCACCCACACTTTCCTTCAGATCAGGTACAGAACTTATGCTAACACCACCACTACAGCTCTCTTTGGATGACCTTCCTGACGATGAAGACAAGTCACCACTTAAACTCTCCAAAGGATTTTCCTCGGGAGGTTGCATTTTTACACCCGGCTGTTCTTGCATTTTATCAGGATTTGCTTTTTGAGGCATCAGTGGAGGAGCAACTGCATCTCTGGATGTGTCCACCTCTTTTGTACACTGCAAATGCGCCAACTGTTGATTTGCTTTCACTTGACTAGCATGGGCTACTTCACTACCTAACTTGAACATATTATCACTATCATTTGTCTTTTTTGGGTCACTGTCAGCATCAACTTTAGACAACCTGACTTTTGCTGATTGATCTTGGACAACCTTAATTTTTGGTGATGACTGCAATAACTCATCGTCACACTCATGAGTTTTTATTTTATGCTCCTCAATCAGAATGGGCTTTGAGAAGTCTATATTTAATTCCTGAGATGGTTGAGAGGAGGACTGAGTACTAGCAGATAGTGCTGCTTTTTCAACTAATTCATCAGCTGTCTTCTTTGATGATTTATCGGGAGCATCATGTTTTTTATCACTTTGGTCTCCACAAGCAGATGCACCAATGACCTTGATAGATTGCTTTGAGTCAAGCGATGGCGATTGAGCAGATGACACACAAATTTTACGACCTTTAACTTGATTTACTTTGTCGTCATCCTTGACAGCCATGCTAATCTGCTCCTCTATTTTCACAGAAACATTTTTACAACTTTCACTATTTTCACTGGAATGCACATCAATCAATGCACTACTCTTATCCATACCCTCTCCTAAGTTTTTATTCATAGTTTTTTCGCTCGAGTTTACACTGCTGTTCGTAGGTTCTATTTTATCAATGGAGGTTTTTGATTTTTGCTCAGTGCTGTCCCCTGCAGTTTTCACCGATGCAGATGACCCAACTGAGGCATTTGAGGTACTCCCCACAATAGTAGGCACCTTGCCAGAATGAATTTCAGCTTTGAGATCACAATCAGTTTTATTAGGGACTAATGCTGCCTTTTCTTCACTGGGAGACGAATCAATTTCACGCAACAATGCCCCCTTCGGTTGCCCATCAGAAAGAGAACCTCTTTCATTATTGTCTAAGTTTCCTATTTTTGAAGCCTTATCTAAATTTTTCCAAATCTCATCTATAATTTGTACCCGGGATGGAGAATTAACACTAGTTGCATTATTACTCACCAAATTCTGGGCATTTTTATCACTTTTAGCGAGACCTAAAAGATCAGGTTCACAGTCTTTAATTTGGCTTTTCGACATCTCCTTGCCATCAGCTTTCACAGATATGCTTTTACTTTCAGCATTGGCAGTTGATACAGACACTACTGAGACTGATTCAGAATCAACCGACTGAGATCGTTTACTCTCATTCATTAAATCACCATCTCCACCACCAATTTTACTCAAAGACACATTTTCAGGCATTTTTCTTTCTTTAACAACTACTTTTTCCTCCCCTTTAACAGCACTCTCACCGCTTAAATGGACTTGCACTTTAGTATCCTTGTGCTTATCATTGATTTTGTTCTCTTCTGAGAGAAGTAAGTCTTTTTTATCACTAGCCTGGAGACAAAATTTCTCTGAATGCGAGTCCCCTTCAGTCAACACAGCAGATGCCCCGGTTGCAATTAACTTTCCCTGATCGTGGCAAAGTTTTTCAGCTGTAGGCATACTGGTTTCAATCACAGATTTCTTCTCAACACAAACATTTTTCTGAAAATCTTTACTACCTGTAGCTTTCATAGCTGCTACATCACCACCTTCATTTCTGATTAATCTACTGGAATCCTGACTCTCGCGAAGCTCAAATGATTTATCATGGCTGCTAGTGTCCTCACTACTCTTTCTTTTGTCTGCCGCAGATTCATTTCCCGTGCTACACATTTCGTCACTACTAACCGCAGCCCTTACTCCCATCACTTTTTGAGAATTGAGATCAGCTTTGTCCTTTAAATCCTCGGAGGAGTCTCTGTGGGATGACACGTTTAACTTCACATCAACATTCTCATGCCCTCTGTCTTTTTTCCGGTCCATACTCCCTAATACATTAGATGTTCTCTCAACAGACCTCCCCTCAAGGTTAATAGATATGTTCAAAGAACTTTGTCCACTACTACTGCTTGATTGTAATGTACTTTTATTATCTGGCAGTGGGGAGCTCACTATTTCCTGGCTAGCTTCTGGTGGCAGACTGGCAGTGTTATTGACAACACTAGCTGAGCCAAGAGAATCACAGTCTTTAGGTGGCACAATCCCACCTTTGCAAGTGGGACTTACCTTTGAGGATGGGGTATCACTATCACCTTTTAAGGGGCCAATGTTCTCTAATGGTCTCTTCACTGGTTTATCCACTTTGATGGCCTCAGGCTTATCACATATTGCATGACTCCGGGTAGTGCTGGAGCCATTATCAAAGGTACTGGTTGACACTGGTGCACCCTTCTCCTTCTCTTCCTCATCTGCCGTCCCCTCCTTCTGAGGGCGATCCTCTTTTCTGCCGCTAGCTTCATCTGCCATGACTAGGACCTTGGGCAGGTTGGCAGCTGGTGGAGGGATCATCAGGGAAGAGTTGTCCTCCTTCCCAACGAGCGAGTCCTTTCCTGCCTCCGCTTTCTCAACAGTCATTCTCTCTCCTGCAAGAGACAAAAAATAAAAATAATAATAGTAATAATAATAATGATGTTGGACTAGAAAAAATACAAAATCATACATGATGCCCACTTTTGCTCAAGTTAAAACAAATCTTCAAGGAGAGTTTTAAGCATCACTGGACCATGTTTGTACAGCATATTTGCACAGTAAGCATGTATTTAAAAATATATTAATTAACTTATTCCAATACTACAATTGTATGCTTTATTTATCAAATGTGGTAACAAATTCACAAAACATCGGAAATGCTGTAATTTTCAAGGAGTTTGAATAAATAAAAAAAAATGCAAAAATGATATTGAGCCCCAAAAAAATTGAGAATTATAAATAGAAAACAAATAGAGGGTCACACGGGATTCAAATCCTGATGTCAGTATAAAGAGATTATTATGAGTTAGGCATGTAAGGAAATTTCAAGTAGAAATTCCTAAGTTCATGGCCATAATTCCCAATATTTCATTGTAATATTCCATTCTGTATGCAGAATCGCCACTCAAAGATATATGAAAAAGCCGAAGTGATTAGCATAAAATTTTTTGAAGGACCTCAGAAATTTTTGTTTGTGATTAACTCTAGTGCTAGACCGAAATGGAAACAAAAACTTTTTAATGTTCCCAACTTTCACTGCATCGGTTTCAACTGTTTCTGTTTGTCATCAGTGAAAATGAGTTGTGAGGCAAGAATATATATGCACTGACAAAAAATAATGTGCAGAGAGATAGAAACATGGCTGGACAAGCGTGTAAAAAATTTCTAAATTCCACAAAACTTTTTTTGGTAATCCTTCACTGGTGTCAACACTCACATTCATTCTCCGGGGGAAATAGAACTTCTCTCAAAATTCCCTAACTCATAATTAACTTTGTGGTATTCCATTTTAAGTTTTCTTGGATATTCCACTATTACTTATGCCACTACTAAGCTGGATTTTATTGAGAATTTCAAAAATATGACACATGTCAAGCTCTTCCTTAATACTAGAATGTCGGACTGGGTCAAATTGACCCAATAGAGAATATTCATGTTGATAATTTAAAAAAATTACAATTTTTAGCCTCACACATTTTAAATGAAAAATTTTAGCCTCACATTC